>NC_058051.1:17438954-17526454 GCF_020085105.1 Siniperca chuatsi | reverse complement strand
ATTATATGTTTTGTGGATTTCTACACAAATTTTGAGATACTGTATAATGCTTACAACAAAATGCTTCACATAGTGACACAAGAGAATTTAGACGATCTGAGATCAACAAAATGTCTGCTGCCACCTCAGTGGTAGTGAGTGGAATGTTTGTGTTTCTCAAATCATTGACCCTTTAAATGAATACTCCACTGTATCAAACACTTCCCACCTGTAGTCTTGAAAATGGCTCTGAAGAGTTTCTCACTCTCTCTTTCAAGAAAGATGGCAGCTGTAATCAGCTTGGAATCTTTTAATCTTTTATTTACCAGGTTCGTGTCACTGAAAGTCTTTTTTACACCTGCTCACACTCATTCACACCTTACCCATTACAACCGTGTATCGAATGTGGGGCGGGTTTGAATTAGAATTCTCCCATTAGAATTCATTATTAATATGAGAAATATTCCCTTAGAAGCATTTTAGACGTAGATTCACAACACCTGACCTAAATGTCATCGAACTCCACAATAAATCCTTAAGATCCAGGGGTTCTGGCGTGTGCTGACCCTGTTTGTTGTGCAGGTTATGGGTGACCAAATATTCAAAAGGCATTGATTTTTTTTATTTATTTATTTTTTATTCCCTTAACATCCAAGGGATAACCAAGACAGACATAAGACAGGTAGCATTAATCTTAACATAATATTTAAAACCAAAATTAAATCCAAAATCTAACACCCCCCCATCCTCATCAAAACAACTAAATACAACAAAAAAATACAATTTATGGCTCAAGTAACATTTCATTAAAAACCTGTCCTCTTAAGTCCTTAATGTTTTCGAAAACGTTACATTTAATGAAAGATCCACAGTAGGACACCAGTATAAAAAAATTCTTTTTGGCAACTTTTACTTGATGTTTACATGACCGCAAAATGTCCCCGGTGTTATATATTCAGATTGGGTCACAGGTTAGGTGTTGGTGACTGCTCTACAGACAGATACTACCGGCCACCAGTTTCTGCTATCACACCAATGAAAATTTGTGACCCTATCTAAATAGTATGACATTATAGTATAACAATTTTTGGTAACAACAGCTATCAACATTTGTGACCCAATCTGAATACCATGAAGGAACTGTTTTGGGTAACAACCACTGAAAAACATTTGCCATGGCAACATAATGCCTTAAACTCCTAATCAAGTCACAAAATCTGATGGGTCATGGAATTTGGTATATCACTGGCTCTGACCAACCTGTGGAGATTCACAAAACTGCCATCAAACACATAACATCCATGTTGTTGTTGGTGCTAGTCTAATGAGATGTGTTTTCATCTGGCTGTGTCTAGTCTAGTCAGACAACATAAAAATAAAGTCAATAACTAAATAAAAGTGTGAAAATCAATAATTTTGGTTACAATTATAAAAACACAATAGGCAAACATTTTGGTGTGCAAGAAGAAATTGGTTTATTCTGTAACACTAGATGGAGTAGTATGTCAACAAGACGAGTAGGTTTTTTGTTTTTCAAAAGTACCAGTTTGTGTAAAACAGCTAATTTGATGTGCTTTGCCAGAGATACAGGCAGGGTGCCTAGGGTCAGAGGTGTGATTGGAGATAATGTGATTTTCTGTGTTATACTGACACCTTATGGTGAGTATGGTGAGGCTAAACCACTGACATGAACAGAAACAGAGCATGTTAGCCATACAGGAAGTCATACTTTACCACAGAGGGTATGATAACCTCAGTACTTACTTTCTTCTGAGGCAATCACTCTTAATGCCCAATAGACATAGTGCGTGATGACTTAACATTACGTATCAACATTTAGATCATTTTAAAATGTGTGTATGTATGTATGAGTTTTAGTTTCAGAGTTAAGTTGTGAATAAACTTCTTTCCATTTGCATGTCTAGAGAGCGATTTACAGATGAAAAGGATGTCGCTATGACATTTGTGGTTAATAGGGTGGGTTCACATATGTTAAAAAAACAACAACCTGTAGCTTCCGCTCATGTCCCCAAAATCACTTAACACCTATTGGTTAAAAAATAGCTACTAAAATAAATTGGTAACTTATCGTTTGAGAAAGTTTTGGTTTTAGTTCTGCTTACTTCTAATTCTGTCACCTCTGAAAAATTTGTGTAATAAGTATTTAAGTCAATCTTGACATTCTACATTTTTTAAATTGGAAGTGAAAAGCCTCTTTTAAACACACACGGTACACAATAAACACAATATTTGTTTGGTATTAAACACAATTGCAAGTCTTTTCAATACATTAACATTCTTACATGTTGTTTCGATTCCCTAAACCCTCTGTTACTTTTTAGCGCAAATCAGCAATCCAAATTCATGTTGAGAACACAAACATCTGAGTGTGGTTGACCAACACATTTCCTCTTGCTTCAACACACAAAAAAGCAGATGTCAGAGACAGGAAAGCTGCTGTCCTGAGGTAAATTAACTTGTCACCGCACCCATGTAGTCTGCAGTCTATTTCCTTTACCGAACTTCACAGCAGATATATGATTCAACTCAGCAGCACAGCCTCTACATGTGCAGCTCAATGGAAAATGTGGCTTAACAAAGTCTTCAGTGTCATATGTAAGTTTTTAGGCAATTGCATTAATTTTTTGTGATTCAGCTAATGTGCAAATAATATTTTCATGTACATTCAAATGTGATTCCCACTGAACATTCATCTTCATTTGATTTAACAGATTTAACTGCTGTTTGTGCAGCTCAAGATCCTCAAGATGGTAAGAAACATGTTTGACACACTGACAAGACATTACAATGTATTCGATGCACATTGCACTGATTAAGCACTAAAATAGTAGTTTAAAGCTAGTTTTGAATTTTAAAAAAAACTAAAAGTTTAGCTTCAAAGCAGTTGGACTAAACGTCTATCACATTTTCTTGTTGAGCTAAAATACAAGTTTCCAAGTTAACTTTTGTGTTTGTAAACTAAATTACCTGGTATTAAATTTTTTGATTGCTGCGACTGAATCAGAGGCAGACAAAAATAATGTTTAGGAAGTAAATCATGAGGAAAGTTAACATGCGGAACATGAAGTACTTTGTTGTCATGAGTCTGGCAGTTCCTACAATTAGAGGCGTACTAGTGCAAGTTGATATTTCACTATTCTGTAATTCAAACTTCAGGTTTTCGAAACTGTAATGTCTCTGTTCTTGTGTCACCCTGTAGTACGTGTGGTGGATAAAATAACACCTGATAATATACTGTATAGTCCTGCAATGTGTGGTACTGCTAAGTAATTTCTAAAGTAAATTTTTCTGGAGAATATCTTATCTTGTGTTGTACTGAGCTGCTTTTTTTTTGTCAGGCCTTTATTTTGTCCACCCCTTAATTCACTCCCTTGTGTAGTAAAATATTGGCTATTTCAATCCCTATGTTAGCTCAAAATCTAAATGACATGATTTTAATTTAATTGGGTTTAAATTCAAGATTGTCCACCTGTGTGGTGGTTTCATACAGGACCACGGCACTTCTTTTAGGGATGCAACTAACGATTATTTTTATTATCGATTAATTCGCAGATTATTTTCCCAATTTGTGGATTGATTGTTTTGTCTATGAAATGTCAGAAAATAGTGAAAAATGTTATAATTTCTCACAACTCAAGGAGATGTATTCCAATTTTATTCGACCAAACCTAAAGATATTCAGTTTTCTGTCATATATGACAAAGAAAAGCAACAAATCTTCACATTTGAGGAGCTGGAACCAGTGACTGTTTGTCATTTTTGTTTTAAAAATTACTGAAACGATTAATCGGTTATCAAAGTAGTTGCCGATTAATTTTCTGTCGATTGACTAATTGATTAATCACTGCAGCTCGAAGTTCATTATTACTACTGTTGCTGTTTAAATCTCTGCCTGAGATGTAGGTAGAGCACAAATGCTGGCTGTTCTGATCTGAATTGTGTTCTCCACACGTCTCCTTTCATCCACCAGTCACCTCCGTGGTCGGAGACATCTCGCCAACAGCGATTTCAACGATCTATGGTGAGATTTTAACCTCAGTTTGCTAGTACTTCTATTCCTGTGTGCACTGACGTAAAGGTGAGCTGCTGTAACAAAAGAGTTTCCCCTTGGGGATCAATAAAGTATTTCTGATTCTGATTCTGAGTTGTGTCGCAAAAAACATAAATCTAAAAAAGTAAGCATGATCATGCATCTTAATTACACTTTTAAAGGGTTTACATTATGAATCCTGTTTATTTAATAGTGGAAAGACGTTATTTCCTGAAATCAAGTCAGTATTTGAAAAAGCATAGGTGATAGATGTTGTAAGGCCTTAATGAGAAAATTCACCCAAATCAGTATGTACTTTTGCATTGATTTTGGACAGTAAAATCTACAAACACTGACGCATGAGAAAACAGGTTAAAAAAATGACATCCAAATGACATCACCTTGACAGTAAGGTTTCCACGCTGTGAATCAGCAAATGCCACCTGTGAAATTACCATGGCCATTGTCAAAAAGCTCTGGCAGATAGTTTGTTTTAACTGACTGCACTGGTTTGACATCACGCTGCAATTTGTCTCTCCACTATTTTAGAAGAAGACTGTTAAAACTTGCAAAATGAAACTGAACTGTTTTTGAAATAATATATTATATTATTCATATATTAATTCTATTTAAAAGTGGATTTTCCCTCAAAAAATCTTTGTAAGCATGTGTTCTGAAATAGTGTTAACTGGAGTCTTTAATTTTATGAATTTTTAAATTGATGACTAGATGGCATCGATTCAATTTTGGAGCCTCATGTGGTTCTTACTTGCATTAAGACCAAAATTCAAAACTAGAAGAATTAAAAAAAAACAAAAAAAAACTTTCACAGTAAAGCTCTTAATGCCAATGGACCTAAATGTGCATGGCTATTTCTGCATAATATTTTTTTTAAATATATGAATGTAATCAGTAATATTTGTAATACATTTCCAGTGCCTCCCGTACCATCTCTGCAGCTACAGTCAGCCTGGGAGGATGTGTTCCCTTCTGAGAAAGTGGAGTTCAGTTGTAGTATCACTGGCAGCTCTGACTGGGTCTTCACCTGGTACCGAAGTGGACAGCTTGTACAAGATTACGATCCAAATGTGTTAACAAACGGATCAATGCTTACAGTCACTGCAGCAACACAAATATATTCTGGAAATTATTTCTGTAAAGGTCAACACAAAACAAAGAGCATTACTACTGCAGCTAGTAACTCAATCAAACTCACAGTTAATGGTAAGTTTCATTATATTCTATCACCCATATTTTTGCTGAATGTCTAGACCGCTTTTAATAATATGATTATTGAAATGGTAACTTTTTCTGTCTTCTTTCTGATTAGCAAACAAGCCCAAGCCAACTTTGAGCCGAAGTTCAAACTTTGGGATGTTCCCCGGAGAGTCTGTCACCTTCACATGCAAGGTCAATATGTCCAGGGGATGGGAATATCTGTGGTACCATAATGGAACCATTCAACCACCTAATAATAATACTTATACCATAAATTCTGTAAAACATTCTAACAATGGAGAGTACCACTGCAAAGCCAAGAGAGGGAAAGGCCCATTCAACACAGAAGAGAGTGAAAAAACATCTCTGCAGGTCTCTGGTAAGCTTACTTATGAACTGTGTCATCACTTTGTCAGCAGCTAATTCAAAATGCACTTCAAACAGTATGACCACTACATACGTATCTACACACATTCTACTTTCATCTGTGAAACTGGAAGTTTAGATGATACACTCAACATTTCTGTGTTCCTTTCTCTTATTCTTTTCTGATGTAGTTTGTCATTTTAATTGGGTTTTATCTTAAATTTCTTTCAAGATTTTTAAGATTTCTTTGCATTGCATCTTTTCAGACCCACCTACACCATCTCTGAAGCTGGAGAGTCGCTGGCCAGATGTATTTGAAAATGAGATTTTAGAGTTCAGCTGTGAAGTCGTCGGCAGCTCTGACTGGACGTTCACCTGGTACCAAAATCAAAAGAAGCTCCAAGAGGACTTTATCCTGAGTCTGGATGCAGAGGAAGCTTTGCTCAACATCACCTCGGTCAATCTAACCCATGAAGGAGGCTATGCCTGCAAAGCTCACCACAAATCCAGGGGAGTCAGCTCTGGGTTCAGCAACACAGTTAATGTCAGAGTTTATGGTGAGCTTTCTTGCCTCTGTATAGCATTACATAAACTTTACATTAATAAAGCTATCATAAAGAAATAGTTTAACATTTTGGGAAATAAGCTAATTTGCTTTTTAGCAGAGAGTTAGATGGGACGATTGATACCACTCTCATATCTGTATGCTAAGCGTAAAGCTACCATCAGCAGCCAGTTAGCTTAGCTTAGCACAAAAACTGGAAACGGGGGAAGCAGCTAGCCTTGCTCTGCCCCAAAGGTAACAAAATCTGCCTTCCAGCACCTCTAAAGCTCACTAATTAATACACATATGTCTCATTTGTAAAAAAAACAAAACAAAAAAACTGTGAGGGCGCCAGACTGGTTGGTGGATTTTGTTACCTTTGGACAGAGCCAGGCTAGCTGTTTCCACCATGGATGGATTGAAGAGTTCGTATAATACAGCCATGGTTCTCCCTGTTTTCAGGTCAAGTCAACTGTATTTATACAGCCCAATATCACAAATCACAAATTTTCCTCAAGAGGCTTTACAATCTGTACAGCATACAAGTCTCTATTCTCAGACCCTCGATTTGGATAAGTAAAAAAACTCCCCCCCAAAAAACGAGAGTGGTATCGATCTTCTCAACTCAAGAAAGTGAATAAGCATATTTCTCAAAATGTCAAACAACTTTTACTTCTTAACGTCAATATTCAACTTGATTAACATGAGACTTAATTTGAGTGGTCAGATGTTGATATATATGACTGCTTCTCAAATTTTGGGTTACAGTGTAGCAGTAACATGGTGTAAACTTCCTTTTTGTTTTAGAAAAAAGACCAAAACCAACATTTAGCAAGGATCCTGGTTTTAACCCAATGTATGTTGGAGAAACAGTGAAGTTCACTTGCAAAGTTGATGTGTCCTCTGGCTGGGAGTATGACTGGTACAAAGATGGACATTATCTCCTTGCCACCAGCAAAACCCATCATGAAATCCATCTTGGTCCTTCTGATGGGGGGAATTACTGGTGCAAGGCCACCAGAGGCGAAACAACATCAACAGACGAGAGTGAGAAAATACCACAAGGTGTTCTTGGTAAGTAAAAACAGCAAAGTAATATTATTTCAAACATTGTGTGTACAGTAAGAACATGTGTCTGTTGTAAATTTGTAAAATGCTAATCATCTATCATATGGAAATGAAGTCATCATTTTGTGTTGTCCTGGTGTTGTCACTAAAGGCTTCAAAAACCTACAGGCGGCTCTTGAATTCAGTGAAACTGTATTTTGAGAGCGTCTTGCTTCCGTTATTTTATGCAATTTCTGTTGAAACAGGATGTGGTGGTGTATCATAACGCGGGGAGGGATGGCTCAGAGATGTGTATATGTACGTAGCAGTGGCATACCACACAGAGAAAGGATATTTTGTGTAGAGGGAGGAGTGCTATTGTTGGTTAACAAAGTGAAAAAAGTCAGAAATTACAAATTTTAACAGTTCACACATGCCACCATTGCATTTTAAACTTGTTCTCAATGTTTAGAGGACAAAAAACTTACCTACTGTTTCTTCTCTAAACCATGTGAATCATGCAATATTGTGCTTTGAGTCGACATTATCAAAATCATTGTACCTTGGATGCTTTGGTTGACTGGCCTGTCTTCACACATTGTAGATTTATTAATCTGTGCTTTGATTTTTAATCTAGCAGGCCATTGTCGGTCTGCTTCTGACTACGTGTGGTCTTATATCTTGAGAATAACCTGGTAGTATTTACTTGTTGTAGTCATTAAGGTTGGATATTATTTAGGCAAAAACATGTTTATGTATTTTGTTGGATAATGAGACAAATTCAATGAGGATCTATTTTTAAAAAATTAATATTCAGTATTTAAGTAGGTTTGACGCCATAAAGCTCCAGATTTAAGTGATCTTAACACCAAAGATTTCACTTTGTCCTCTTTTATGTAAGCTTGATTGTGTCTGGATCAGTTTTGTTGTGCATTATATAAGCAGATGCAATAATTATGCTTTGCTTATACCTATCTTGTGCTTTATACTGTATAGTAAAATCAGATTCAATCAGGTTATCTCTAAGGATATTAGAAATGGGGTTAATGTGTCTGTTTCTCTGTAGAAATTCCTCTTCCATCTTTGAAGCTGATAACACCGTGGTTGGATGTGTTCCCTACTGAGATTGTGAAGATGAGCTGTGGGATGAACGGCAGCTCTGGCTGGACATATACATGGTATAAAGAGGGACAGAAGGTCCAGGCTGATAATGTTGTGTCTTTTGACTCAAATGGAGCTACTCTGTCCATCAACTCTGCTTCAGCTGCACATGCAGGACGATATAAATGCAACGGACACCTGAAGGACAGGTCTGTCAGCAGCAGCTTTAGTCCTGAACTTACTCTCAGAGTATATGGTGAGTTGTCTTTTTCTAAATCTACTAAATCTATAATAAGAAATGTTTCCTTCATTTTAGGTACAAGTAAACATTTTTGGGGATCAGGGCAGAGGAATAAATATCTGTTTAAGGCACATCTAGTTAAATGCTAGCTTCTTTTTACACTGGATGCAGTGTAATTTAACATACTGATGGCAATGACATGTTTACTTACCCTCAGATAAGAAACCCACTGTCATACTGACGCAGGATCCAGACTACAAGGTGATGTTCCCTGGGGAGTCCGTCTCCTTTAGCTGTCACATTAATGTCTCCTCTGGATGGGAGTACCTGTGGTACAAAGACGGCAGTACACTCCCCGTATCTGGAAACAGTCACACCATCAGTTCTGTTGTGAGATCAGACACTGGATCATATAAATGCCAAACTAAAAGAGGAAGGAATACAGTCTTCCACTTAGAACAGAGTCATGCTATACGCCTTGAAGTTGAAGGTAAGATTCTGTTGACCTTCTCTAAACATTTATTTGTAGTATGAAAGCCGTTGAATGAGTTTTTTAGGTGTGTTTCTGCAGTGCATCGCTGATCACGTATGATGCTATTATCTGGCTGGTCAGATGTTTTAATGAACAGTTTAACTACAACTGTTGATATCACAAAAGACACAGATACATTTCTTCTTTGTGTATTTAGAGAACACGCCTAAGCCCTTGATGACCCAACAGCCAGATGTTAACAAGGTGTACACTGGAGAGTCAGTGTCCTTCAAATGTAAAGTTAATCTCTCATCTGGTTGGGGGTACATCTGGTACAAAGATGGAGCATCACTCCCTATCAACAGCAGTAGTTTTAACATCCATGATGCCAATGAATCTCACAGTGGGACTTACACGTGCATGGCCACAAGAGACAAAACAAAGTACAACACGGAGCACAGTGATGAATGGATCTTACACGTATCTGGTGAGCCAAAGAAAGTTACTTTGTGTTGATGTTTTGTGATGTGTATTGTTCTGAGGAATAATGCTGCCTTCATCTGTGTGGATGGATTTCATGCTATAAAATGTTAAGGTAAAAATCAAATACAAAGAGGATATCTTTAAGGATATTAGAAAGGGGCCAATGTGTCTGTTTCTCTTTAGAAATTCCTGTTCCATTTTTGAAGCTAACAACACCGTGGTTGGATGTGTTCCCCACTGAGAGTGTGAAGATGAGCTGTGGGATGAACGGCAGCTCTGACTGGACATATACATGGTATAAAGGGGGACAGAAGGTCCAGGCTGATAATACTATCGTATCGCTTGACTCCGATGGAACTACTCTTTCTATCAGTTCTGCTTCAGCCTCACAGCGTGGACAATACAACTGCTCAGGAAAACTCAAGAGCAGGTCTGTCAGCAGCAGCATTAGTTCTGGACTAACACTTGATGTTTATGGTGAGATTTGTTTCTTCTTTTTTGACACAGTTCTTTAGAGGATTTTTTTTAAATCAATTGTTTCATTTTGACTCTTGTCACAGTGGAAGAGGTGGCAGATGGGGTTTCTATATGAAGCAAAAACATTTTAAAGGAATAGTTTGACATTTTACATCTCAGAGACATGTTGAACTTTTTACTCCACTACATTTGTCTGACAGCTTTAGTTATTAGTTACTTTTCAGGTTACAATTTTTCATACCCTTCCTGTCCAGTGAAAACCATGTATCTCTAAATTTGGTGATTTTGAATTTGAATTTTTCTGATGCACTAAAGGATAAAGTGTTCCTCCCCCCGGATTAGCTGGAAAATGCATTATCACAAAGCTGGAAGCTGTTATTCTGAGCTCATGAAAACTTGACTTTTTAGAGATACGTGGTTCTCACAGGACAGCAACACTATATGATGATCTTATAGAGCCAGGCTAGCTATTTCCCCCCGCCTCCAGTCTTTATGCGAAGCTAAGCTAACCATCTCTTGGCTGTCGCTACATATTTAACGGACATGTAAGAGAGTGATATTGATCTTCTCATCTAACTGTCAGCAAGAAAGCAAATAAATGTCTACCTATTTCTGTAAGTAAACTGAAAACCAAAATGTTTTCTTCTTTGGGAGACATGTTTCATTCTGTAAAGGAAGTAGAGTTTCACCATATCAACATAACCATTTAAAGCATCAAGTTAAATGCCAGCTTCCCCTTATTTTGGGCTGTGCAGAGTGATAAAATGCTGTCATACTAATAGCAATGGCATTATTATCATCCCTCAGATACAAAACCCAGGGTCATACTGATGCAGAATCCCAAGCACAATGTGATGCACACTGGAGATTCAGTCTCCTTTAGCTGTCACATTAATGTCTCCTTTGGATGGGAGTACCTGTGGTACAAAGATGGCAGTACACTCCCCGTATCTGGAAACAATCACACCATCACTTCTGTTGCGAGATCAGACACTGGATCATATAAATGCCAAGCTAAAAGAGGAAGGAATACAGTCTTCCACTCAGACCAGAGTCAGGATGTAACACTCGACATTAAAGGTACGTTTAACATACGGTAAAATGTTTCTGTATGTACACGTGTTGAATGTGTTTATCCCAATATTGATTGTGTTTCAACAGAGCGCCCACAGGCTAATATAATCCTGTTAACTGGCTGGTCAGAGGTCTTCTCCACTGACAGCTTGGTGCTCAGATGTGGGGTGCAGGAAAGCCAGGACATATGGAACTACACATGGTAATACACATCAAAAACACCACTTACTACTATAGAATAAAGTTTTCTAAATGCATTTATATGTGTACTGTGTGGATTCCCACCTTTCTGAAAATTCAAACGATGAACAGGTTCAAAGAGAACAAACAAATCGATCTGGAGCCCTCTGAGAAACATACAGTCACACCCCAGGATAATCATGAGCAGAGTGGTTACACCTGCCAGGGCATTCGCACCGGTAGACCATCATATTCAAAAAGAAGTGATCCTTTCAATACCAAGAACCTTCGTGAGTATAAAAGAGGTCTGGAAGTTATGCATTTTTACTCTGTAAATATTCTTTCTCACTTTCATTCTCTCTTTTTATTTTAATCTGTAGTTTTGAAGAGGAGGGTGCTTCTTTCCATCTCTGGCTGTCTCTTCTTTGGCATCATCGCAGTCTTCCTCGGATGCATTGTCCTCAAAGTCATCCGCAAACCAGGTTTGGCTTTAGTAGGGGACTTTTTGAGTGCAAGGATTCTAAAAATATTCATTATTAAAGCAGCTATAATCAATATTATTATAGTAACAATTTATCAATGACAATGTAAAAACAATGTGACAATGTGGTCGCTTGTAGTGGTGAACCAACAGAGAATTATCACCCGAATCTGCAGCTCCCCTCTGACTTGCAGCTCCCCTCTGACATAGCAAGTTTCAGTTAATTGTTTAGCTGTTCGGACCACAACTGTACACACACTGTAAACACACTGTACACTACCTGCTCAGCACCGAACATCACACATGCACAATTAGTAACTAGCTGGTGAACATAGTGGAACATTTAGCAGCTAATAGAGCCAGAAATTTCCCTCAGGAGTTAGTGGAGACCAAAAACAGACAGACTAAAAGAGAGTTAATAACACTGGAATAACATTTGCCAGGTGACCGGAAACATGACTCCAAATGAATGATAATGTTGCTCCGTAACTGCTGGATGTGCAAATAAGTAACTGTTTGCTAACAAGTTCGCCATGTCAACTTAAAAGGTGATGATGTGTTGATGGATGTTGTGTTAACACCCTGTTTTCGTTGCCCTGAGAATATATTTAATCTGAAATCAACCAAAAAAAGCCAAAATGATTTGACTTATTTTTTCTTATCACATAGCTGATGATGAAGATAAGCCAGAAGAGGGGAACCTGTTTCTCACCATGGCCCAGCTAAAGAACTGTACTGGTATGTTGACACCACCTCTCGTGGCCTGTGGTTCGGTCGCTGTTTCTGCACATGCTGCAGATACAGCCCCACCAGTGATTAATTTGTGAGCTATTCTTGAAATTACTGTCTGTGAAACTACCTACTGAAACTTTCAATGTTAACTCTGACTCATAGTTTTCCTTTAGCCGTTGGTGCTCTTGTGTTAACGTTCCTTCCTCCCTCCTGCAGATGCACCCTGTCCACTGGTTGACTACATCACCGATGAAGCACTGAATGCTTCATCTAAAGGTAAAGATGATACAAAAACCACATTACTATGCAAGTGTTTTGAAAGTTCCCTTTGTTGATCCCACACTGACATATTTGCTTGGTTTCTTTTTTTAAAACAATTTGACCTGCAGAAGGGGATGAGAATGGCACGATTTGCAGTGAAACAACACCATTACCAATAACCTCGCAGGACGACCAAGGTAATAAAGCTATACAAATGCACTTTTCCAATTAAACATTTTCTCTGTGATGACAGGTGCTGTGCCAAATTCTTATAACTGAGACACAGAGGTTGAAGAAGTACTCAGATCCATTACTTAAGTAAAAGTACTAATACCACAGTGTATAAATACTCTGTTACAAGTCCTGCATTCAAAACTTAATTGAAAGTACAAAAGTACTAACATACTTAAAGTACCAAAAGTAAAAGTACTCATTATGCAGAATGGCCCACTTCAGAAAAATATATATTATATTATAATTATAATTATTGATGCATTTCTGTGTTCATCACTTTAGTGTTGCAGCTGGTAAAGATGGAGCTCCTTTTAATTAATTTATACTTCCTGTGTTTCTAGCTGCTACGACTGAGAGCCATGATGATGAAAACAACGGTGGGCTAGTTTCCTTTAAACAATGAGTCACTGAAGCTTTATTTGCATCAGTTTAGCAGAAAATTATTAACAAGTCTATAGACTTGCTACAGCCCTGTAAGGCTTTAACGCTTATAATGCACCAGAAAACATTTCTGGCTGTATGAAAACTGGAGAGACAATTTCGCTATTGTGCGATGCTTATAACTAGTGGGGCTAAAAATGGAAAGTTTGAGTGATGTCAGAGGAAAGACCAAGCTGTGTACAGGGGCCATCATAAGACATCTAAGACTCATCTTGTCTGGGTCAACTCTACATGGTCAGACTTTCAGCCTCAGCTGTGCTTTGACCTGAACGCTAACGTTATAAGATTCACTATGTTAGCCATTCCACCCATCCATCCATTAGCTATATCTGCTTATCCATGAGGGTTTATATGATAAACATAAATCATATACATTATTGTATTCACTGTACATATGTGATGATCTGTAGGAGAATTGTTTCAATTCTTAGAACAAACACCAGATGTCAGTAGATATGTTAGCTTATTTAATGTTTAATGTTAAAGTTGTAAATGGTTCAGCAATGAATGTTTTAGGCAACCAGTTGGATATTGTTTGATATATTTATATACAATAAGTGATTCTGCAGAAATGCCATTCAAGCCTTTTGTGTCTCCCTATGAAATTATCAAAATAAAAAATACAAAATGTTGCCACGAGTGTTCATTCAAACTAATATTGATCTGCACCATCAGATGTAACTGCAAGAAACACACAATCATCCAGTGGGAATTTGACAAGTAGGCCGATTTGTGGTTCAGTCTGTGGGGAGATCTTGTCCATCATGTGCACCTGTAACAAGACGGGACAAAAGACACAAGACAGTCATTATTCCAGACAAACCATCAAATCACAAGGTTTTTATTGACCCAAAAGAAGCATGTAGGCTCTCAACATACACAATATGTACTGACTCCCATCTACTTGAGGATATCAACCAGTTTCTCCATGTAGTAGTCGTAGTTCTCCTGACAATCCTCCCAGGGAGTAAAGCTCTGGTCCTCCTTCTCCACATACGTTTCCCAAACATGTAGGAAGTCAGCTGGCTTCATCATCCGCAGCTTGCAGCCGGCACTCACCAGAGCCCGGAGCCCTTCCACTATCTCCGGCTGCTCCCACTCAAAGAGACGGGAGCAGAATATGCAGAGACGGACCATTTTGCGCTGCTGGAGGATGTTGGCCAACTTGGCTGCACAAGCCACACAGGGACTGGATGATACATACCATGTGACTTCACACTCTTGGGAAGTGTTAGGGAGCACCTGGAAAGTAAAGAGTGGAGATTTATGAAGGCACGAAGGAGAAAAAACTAATATTATATTACATATAATATTATCTTGAGAAAATACTTGCAAACTTGCCACGAGCCAGACCTCCCGTGGGGCTCACATATGTGTAACATTATATTACAGTATGAAAAGCGTGAGTGTGAGCGTTCATTACCTGTTGAAAGAAGGCCTCTTCAGCATGAGCTGTGGCATGTTCATCCTCCATATAACCTTTCAGAGGCTCTGTGCTGCCTCCTGGTGTATCCACTCTGAAGCACAGTAGGGTCTTGTTCCTCCCTGATGAGTATTCCACGTTCCTGAACTGAAACTTGAAGTAGAACGGGCTCATCTGTTCCCTGGTGGAGATTGAAAGAGAGAGTTTCCATAAATCTAATATTAAGCCTGTTTTCTTGTCAGTGAATACCAAAAAGCACTGTTGTCATCATTGGGGCTTTTTAGTGCATGAAGGTCAGATTAGCATGAAACAGTGAAAATACTCCTTTAATTGTGGTGTATGACAGTGCGACTGGAAATGCCAATCCAGGTGACACTAACACTGAGAGTATGAGTCACTCATTTTGTGATGAATTTGTAAACCATGCAAGAGACAGTAAAAGAGTAATGATGGTGAGTCTTCGATATAGACTATGGTGACACAGTGAATAGAATATTAATGAGGCTTCAGCTGAATAAACTGATGTTTCTATAAATATTTTTGGCTTTCACATCATCCCATGATCTGTGAATGTGCCAAAACACATACCCCTCCTGTCTTTCTATATTAATCCATCGTTATATTGTACATGAATAGCCAGATGGATTACACAAATAGATCTCTTATAGCATTGATATCAAACAGCGAATGCTAAGAGGACAAAGACTGGGGAACAGATGCTAGGAGTGATATAGCAGGGGCCGGCATCTGTGTCAGCTCTGTGACTCATCCCTATTCTTACTGCTGGGTTAGTAAGGATGTCAGGTGCAAGTCATTAGTATCCTTCCTCACTGAAATCAACTATAGAACATACATTGGGAACAATATGACTTAGAGAAAGACATGAAAAACTACTTCAACTACAAAATAACTAAAAAGTGGATGTGTTAAAGAGCAAAACAGGTGTGCAAGTATGACATGCTGATACTAATTCTTGTGGTGGAAGTCTTAAATCTTACCCACCCTGTGATAATCTCAAATGGTGGCAGCTCTATGGGCTGAAACTCTCCATTTTCTTCACTGTTAATTGCCTCCGCTCCTGCTGCCCCTCCACTTTCCCCATTCTTCTTCTCTTCATCCATCTTGGGCTGCTCGGGGGTCTTCTCTGGCTTTTTCACAAGTTTGTCAGGCTTTTTCACAATTTTCTCCTTCCCCTTTTCCTTCTCTTTGTCCTTCTCATCATTTGTTTTGTTTTCCACCTTCTTCTCTTTCTTCTTAACACTGACCCGGCTGTTTCTGTCCGCCATGATTTTGTGTAAGTGAGTGAGAGTGTTGTGATAAAGAGAGGGAGGGAGAGAGCGAGAGCGATCGCTCCCTGTAAGTGGAGTGATAACCCTAGTGCATTTACAGAAATAGATCCTATTGTGTGCTATGGTTGGAGTCACAACATGTGCATGTCTGGCTGGGGCTGGGATAGGTGGCTTGTTTAACTCACCCTCCCCCCTTCTTTCCATGCCCTGGCTGTTAAAAGGCCAAAGGAAAACACAAGAGTGAGTGCCTATGTGTTGCATGATGAAGGTAGGGCAAGACTGGAATTATATCTCTTCCTCACTTTATACAGTTGCCAAATTAAGAAAGGAAACGACCATATTCTGTGTATAAATGTACAACCTCATCGAGAGGTAGCGATTTAATCCACCAGGCTTTCACTGTCAACAGGCCAGCAACAGGCAGGTTATTAATAACGATGCTTGGCAGTGTATGTGTGTCTGTGTGTATGGGGTAACCAGGGCTCTCTTGATACTAACACCACTTTTGTTTGTGCCAACTCCCGTGTCCTGCAGCCCAATAGGCTTTAGGAATACACCAAGGCCAGCTAAAGGGCACCCCAAATAGGGGAAGATTGGGAGCAGTGCAGTACAAACAAATACACACACATAAGCACAATGTGTAAAACAGTGTTTGCGTCTGTGCTATGAATAAGAGTGCAGGAGTGAAGTGTGGCCCAGTGTGCATGTTCCCGTGAACAATCAATCTATGAAATCACCCTGCATCAATATGGTCCTTTGCTGATACCATTGCATGGGGGAGGGGGAAAATTGGTTTTGTAAGAGTGTGTGTACTTTTCTGTGTCTATGTGTGGACAGAAAATGGATTTCTGCACTGCAGATGTAATAACTTGAGGCATAAGGGAGAGGGTGGGAGGGAGGGGGCAGTTCAATTACAATTTCCTCCCCTCCCTCAGTCTCACTTGCTGCCAAGTAATTCATTTCAGAGGCAATTACCAATAGGACCTCAGCCCGGCCTGCTCGTCTAACTCATATGGATGAGCTGTGACAGCCGGAGGAAGGGAGGGAGGGTGGGAGGGAGAGACACTGCTCCACATACACTCACAAACAACAACACACCCTGTGGGGATGAGCAAAAACACACTTTTCAACGATTAACACGCTGCCACATCCACACGGATATCTAGCAACACATCTAAATTCACAGAGACATCCTGGGGTGAAAATCATTAAGATCACAGCAATCTTTGATAATTTTGATCTATGGAGGAAAATCTCATTGTATCTCACACAGATTAACACACTTCCTCTAAAGTGGTTTTCAAGAACAGTAAGACTGGGATGAGGCTGAAAAAGAGATGTAATCCTTCTGTAATCAGATATTTTGCAATTCCTTCACAGCCAGTCATCTTCAAATTGATTGATGTTGTTGTCTTGCTGTTCCTTATTAATCACAAAACATGAATCAATGCATTGAAGCAGCTTGTGCCTTCTGATGTAGCATTAGAGAACAAGAGTACAGTAGCTACATATAGTTTTCTGCCATTTATTTCTAAGTACTTTAGTAATAAGGTTTTGTGAGCCCAGTTGGCTCTGGAGGAAGGACTGTGTAGGATGTGACTGCTGCCTTCCTGCTGACTCAAATTTAACTGTAATGGAATTACATGCAATTACCGTGCCTCCCCATTGGCCCAGCCCAGAGTAACAGAGTCCCGGAATGAAGGCAAACATGCACTGCAACACTCACAGTTTCTCCTTCATAGCGATGCCCTGCAAAGCGGATTCAAAATATTTCAGTGATGTCAGACAAAGCAAAAGCCTCTGTTGTGCTACATGCACACATCCTCTGCTAGTTTGGGGCAGAAGCAGGGTCAGTACCTAAAAGTTCAGAAGTAGAATTGGACATGAAATTGAAAAAAGGCGGGGATAAAGAAAATTAAATTGAATTGACCTCCACTCTGAAAGAGCACTAGTGGAGTCATAAAGGACTGGTAGAGGAAAATTTAAATGAATTAGGGTAAAAAATTTGATACACATGCACTCACATCTGCAAACTGCACACACCTCTGCATTGGGGAAGTGAAACTCATTTATTATGATGTCCCAATGATGAGGCATACATACAGAGAAAAGAAAAAAGAATAAGTGGATGATGCACTGACATATTCTTTAGCAGCTGATGCCTTCCTTCAAAAACAACATCCAATGCATTAGTCACAACCTCTAGGATTATTGTATATCAGTGAAAAAAAATCATATACAACAGTATGTAATAATTGACCATTTGGTTATTGTTGGCATATCAATGTTGGTACAGACACAAGCTGTCTTTGGGGGTGGGAGGATAGAGAGTGGGGGATTTGTTGTCTTGTGGTTGTCTGGAGACCCTGATCAGGCAAAATAATGTCAAAGTAAATGCTTTTGTATTGATCTGCTTCTAGTTCCCTTGGTCCACAGCATGCGGTATGATAGTCCGTATGCAGCAATCCGCACCTACTGCAGTCTGGAAAACCCTTCTTAAGAATGGAAACTGAGCCTCGGCTCTGAAATTCTGGATAATTCATTCCATCTCATGTCAAATGATGTGTAGTATGAGGACTTTGTTATGTTGCTAGCTCAGTTTCCTTAGAGAGGAACAAAGGTTAGTATCCAAGAAGTAACTTTATTACAGGTATAAAGCCTTCAGTTGCTATTTAAGTAAAAGAAATGCTTGACTCTTAGCTTTAAGTCCATAATAATCTGTAGTTGGCTTTGAGGTAGATGAGCGTTTCCAGGTTCTTTGGTAAGACACGGCCTCTCTCTGGCCCCAGACAGTGCCCAGCAGTAGTGAAAATGCTCTCCACTACAGTGCCACAAGCAGGTATGGTAAACGCCCTCTTAGCCACCTGGGCAAGCAGAGGAAAGTCAATTGCTTTACGCCGCCAGTAATGCAAAGCCTCTTCATCTGTGGGTTCCTCTCGTAGGTAGATGGCCAACTCCTGCTCTAGGCTCTTGGCCTGTGTTGTGGGTCTCTGCTTGATGAAAGAGAACAGCTTACAGGGCCGAGAAAGTGAGGAGACAGGCGATGGAGCAGGGGCAGGAGGGGTCTGGGATTGAGCATGTAGGTCTGTGTTGGGGTCTGTGTGTCTGGAGGCAGTGGAATGTTTGGATAACTCCTCTATGAGAACTTGTCTGTGCCAGTCAGGGTTGCTGCTCCAAGTGAGCTTGAACTGGGGGTCCAAGGTGGTGGCAGTGATGTAGAGAGGGTCCTCCAGGAGAGGGGCCAGCCGACTCTCTACTGCCTGGCTGAGGCCCACCAGGAGAGAGGGGCAGTGGGGGGTTGAGGTCTCAGAGAGATGCTTCCGAAGGCCCAGAACGCACGGCAGAGCCAGGCTGATGGACACATGTCTGTCTATCTGGATGTCTGCCTGTCTGTCCCCATGCACCATGTCCCAGGCCTCAGTGAAGGGCTCCAAAGTGTCAGTGAGCTCTCTCAGCCGGGCTCTCTCTGATCCACCCAGCGCCAGCTCCCCCGGACCACTCATCTCCTCCAGGAACTCCACTGAATCCAGCAGCCGCCGAAGTACCTGCACCACAAATGAAACAGAAAAATAAACATTTTAAAAACTATGGAAACACTTGATTTTGTCTTTGCAGAAATGCTCGCATTTCTCAGTCTCATTACATAAATCTTGCTGAAACAGCTACATAATCATGAAATGAATGTTATTATGGACACACTGCATACCGCTAACACTTTATTTTAAGCCCCCTATTTAGCATTAATAAGCAGTATATAAACAACTAATTCATGGCTTAAAAGACACTATAATGTAGTTGCAAGCAGATATCGGGATATGTGTTTATTAATGTATTTGTCACAATAACTACTTCTGTGAAACCTCGATAACTGGTGCAAATGGTGATTGACAATATAATACAATATAGTTTTAATCATATAAAATATATCTTCATAAAATTGTTGACATACATTAATGACCACTTAAAAACACCCCTATATCTGCTTACAAGTACATTATAGTGTTTATAAATAATGTATTGTCTATATACTGCTTATAAATGGGGGGAGTTAAAGTAAAGTGCGACCTGTGCACTATATATGACTTTGTAATATTACATACCTTAAGCTGTGCAGCCCAGTCTCTTGCTGCAGGAGGGGTATTTCCTGGTCCCCCCATGATCAACCCAGGACCATCAAACACCTGGTTAAGTTTCTCAGGTGGAACAGCAGAGGTAATGTAGTTATAGAAACAGGCAGCCTTGGCCAGTGTGGAAGAGAGCTGTGGACAGGAGCGTAACCCGTCACTGACACACTGTTCAAGAGAGCGAGAGAAACAGTCCACCCGACAAACACCCAGACCCTGCTCCCACGAGTTCTCCCATTCTCCTTCCTCTCCACCGTCACCATGGCCATTCCTGATCCCTTCCTCCACATTGTTACTATTGTCTGCCTCTTCTTCATCATCTTCGCTTTGCCCAGTAGCGAGCAGAGGTGAAACCAGGAAACCAGGAAGACAACATGGCTTTACTGTTGTTGTTACCAAGAAAGGGTCCGCAACAACACGAAATGCTCTCCCTGACACGCCATGAGATTGACATACTTCATCAAATTCTGAAAGCACACGATTCCCTGAGCTGCCCCCGGTCAGGGGAAGACACGCCAGGAGAGCGGAACGCATCTGCCAATCAGATGTAAGAAAATGGCAGGTGACACCAAGGTACCTACAGAGAGAGAGAGAGAGAGAGAGAGAGAGAGAGAGAAGTGGACTCATCAGTGATGGAATCAAACCAAGTGGGAATCATGTCGTTTTTGGTTGATTTTACCTCCTTACCCTGAAGTGGCTCCAGTTAAGCCCCTCCAGAGATCCAGGCTGAGACTGAGGGCGTGCGTTGAGGCCAGGGCCTGACGGGTTGCTAGCTGGGCCTGGTAGGCGTAGGCTGGGAGGAGCTGGCTCTGGATGTAGTGCTGGCGCTCAGGAGTGTAACGTGGCTCCAGGAGCTGAAGCAGCTCTCTGAAGCCTTGATTTTCCACTATGGACACTGGCTGCAGATCACGCACGATCATCTTAGCTATAGCCTCTGAGATCAGAACCTATGGTGACAAAAACCAACATAAATGACCCTTATTATAGCAAATGATTTCATCGCAATGCCACATTAAATAATGTAACACTTGTAGGATTTCATAAATAGCAGCTTGGTTTTTTGCATCTCAAGCGATGATGGACTATAACACACACCTGACGTGGGTCATGTCTGTCAAACTTGGTCACCCCTCCTCCAGAGCCTCCTCCTACTCCTCCCTCCAGAGTTCCCATTCCTCCGACACCTCCTCCTCCTCCTGCTCCCACTCCAGTACTGATGGGGAGAGTGAAGCGGGTATTCCCTCCATTGGTGGTGAAACTATGCAGGGAAGCAGAGGAGTAACCCTCTCTCTTCATATCCTTCCTTTTCACAAAGTCATCATACATAGCCTGGTGCTTTCGCTGAATGGGAGAGAGACAGTGTTAGGCTATTGGTTTACAGGCAGAATAGTTAATTCACTGTTTAGGTGTGTATAGCTCTACACCACACTGCCTTGTTTTAATATCTGTGGAAGAGGATACAGTATGGGTAAATCCTCCCTTGCAGAAATGCAACAGTCTTCACAGTCAGATGTAGCTATAGCTGACACTGTGTAGTATACATAAAAAGATGCTGTATGGCCAGCTGTTTCACAAGACTAAGAATAAGAGTAGATGATTTGTCCCTCCATGTTAACAAGGATACACATTTTATTTTGAAATCATTACCTTGAGATGCGTTACGAAGTTGGACGTGACGCTCCGCTTCGCCTGGATTCTGGTACCACAAGCCTTGCAGTTGGACTCGATTTTGCCATTTTCACCTTCAAACACAATATTAAAGTAATCCAGAATAGACACCTTCGAAACTGACGCCATTGAAGCCCACAGTTCCTCTGCTCCGAAGTAAAAATCAACTTGCGATCAAGGACAATGAGAGTCTGAGGTATCAATCTCACCTCGCCTCTAATCATGAGAGCAGGCCGACTTGTTTACTTATCAATCCCTAATCACACATCAAAAAATGTTGCTTCCAGTTGCGCAGACAAAAGAAAATTTTATTCCAAACAGGAGTTGCGTCGCTTGCACGTACGAAATCGGCCACAATCAGGCCGCACGGGCTGCTGCGGGTGTCTGGAAACATAAATAATAATATGAGGCTACATCCGTTGTTTCTGCGTTCCCATCCGTCGTTCGGACGCAAGTGAAGAGGAGGCAGAGCGGTGTGTTTCATGGAGGCATACAGACAGTGTTATAATTGGACCAGGAAGTGCACACATTAAACGGGAGTTTCGTTTTCCGTTTCGACAGTTCCCGGTAATGTTCGGCTGTCCCCAGTAAAGCTGCTTGGATCTGAGGGTGGTGGCGCTCGATCAAATGTTTTCAATTATGATCATGTCGTTATTATAAGAGGACGCTGTTTTCCTCTGATATAACACTTGCAATACGATTTGGAGTTAAGACTAATTGAGTAGCAGCGACTCAAAATTCAACATTCAATTATTTATTTTTATTTTACGATTATTAAATTCTTTAGGGGAAAACAGCAGAATACAAATATTACATGAAAGACAATTTGATGCCACTCTCTAAAAAGGCCTCCTTATAAGGAGTTAAGTAGTTGTATGTAATGGATTTATTCATGGTTAATAAGTCATTTACCAATGCTTTTCAAATCAGTTATAAGCCATTAAGAACATTTGGGTTGCCAGGTTGTGAAAAATACCCTTACTGAGCAAACCGTATAATAATCATAAAGTTTGTGTGCACAGCACCAATATAACAAAGTGCTTTACACAGAAAAATAAAAAGCCACAGAGATAAATAAAATCAACAAGTAAACATAAACACAAAAAATATATGTTTTATTATTGATCAATGTGCTAATCAATATGTTTGATTATTTACTTTCTGGAATGGGCTGCAGAGGATTTGGACCACAATATATTTATTATTAACAACTTACTTAGCATTTATAAATGGATTACCAAAATGTATAACAGCATTATTATTACCAAATAAAACAAATTTAAACCAGTCAGAGGATTTTTTCTCAACCTGGCAACCTACAACTGGTTCTTATTAATGGCTTCTAATTGATCTATAATGTATTAGTAAAATATTTATAATTAATACAGCCATTAATTGCAACTTATAAATCCATTATAAAGGATGGCTTATGGGAAATTGGTAACAATCATTTATCAAAAAGATTCAAACAGGTTCTGTTTATATTTATAAATGAATCTTAACACTCTACGACACAGATTTTATTGAGTAAATCCTCAAAGACAGCATTCACAAACACATCCATCTCAAACAGGCCACACATTTATCAGTGAGACAGTCAAAATGGCACAAGATCAAACATCATCTATTACCAATTAATCATCGAGTAGGAACTGCTACATCTCCACTTCAAAATCCACCTGGAGGATCACTGTTGAGTTTAATTGGCCCTGAAGCATAATCTACTGACTCCAATCTGTCACTCTCTGTGGCCACAGGCTCTTCTCAGATCATCGCCAGCCTCTACGTAGATCAGCCGATAGAGTTATTTAGTCTGCCACCTTGTCCAACTGGGCTACTCTGGCTTTCTCCTGGACAATATATTTGTCTTCCATGCTGTGCTTCAGCTCCTGTCTGGTGTTCAAAACGGCAGTCTGAAGGGTTGCAATCTCAGCTGACAGCTCTATTACTGTAATATAACAGAAAAAAAGGAGGGAAGATGAAGAATGAGAAAAGGGACTTAGCAGTAGTACACTAAGAACTGTGTCAGAGGCATCATCTTGCACACATGCATAAAAATACCGTTGTCACCAATAAAATTACAATGTTCTTACCCAACCTACATATGACATGATACTCCTGCCAAATGTGGGTTGGATTTTTTGTACACTTTACAGTTGCCCATAAATAAAGTGCTTTTCATCTAATGTTAAATTTGTATGTATTATTTCACATTGTCCAATTAAAGGTGGAGTATGCGATTCTAATCAAATTCAGTGAATATCTCCTCACCGATCGCTAGCTGTCCGTTCTGTGAGTATCACTGTCTGGAGCTGGTGTGCTGGCTCTGGGAAACATCTCGTCCTCTCTGGCTGTTAGCTTTGCAGCAGCAAATGTAACGACAGTTTGCTAACCCGCAACCTAGCTAAGATTATTAACATTACTTGCTGTTTCATTGTTTGCTCTATATCATGGTATTTGTCATTGTATTGGATTTCTCCAGAATCGTATACCCCACCTTTAAATGACATAATCTTTGGCAGCAGGACAAAAATATTTAAGCTTATTTATCTATCCAATAATATCTATATCCATATGGCTATTGTAGTGAGTATACACATGCACTTATATTATACTATATATATATATATATATATATATATATATATATATATATATATATATATATATATATATACATACATACATACATACACACACACTCTATAGAAGAATCCCACGTGCTGAAAATATTCAAGAAGCCAATGTGGCCCTGAGAGCTCAACACACTGCAACTAAAGAAAACACATTCAAATAGACGAAACACAAGCAAATGAAGAAAGCATCTTCACCAATCTGATAACACATACTGTATGCAGCATAACAAAAAATTCTACAAATATAGAGAACCCAACCAAATACATAAAATCTGCCAAGTTTCGCAAAGCAAAACATATGTTTCCAGGTCACACTAAAAACCAATGAACATGCTCAGACATGCAAATAGTTGTCATGGTTTGTGGCTCATGGAGTTAATTACTCAATGACTTAATGTGATACATGCTAGGTTAGCCTATATCCCATAGAACTTGTAAATAGTTTGTATTTCGTCAGTTTATTTGAATTGGGAGGCTAGTAAGGTTAACGCCAAGTGTATAGCAAATATCTGCAATAATATCTGAATCATGCATCACTTAGCCCTTTTTCCAACATCGTTGACAGGTAGTCAACTTAAGTGTGCTTCTGTATTTGGTAGTTTTCTATATTTGCAGTATGTTTTTCAAATGCTCCATACGTTTTGTTGAAACCAAAGCAGACTTTTTTGGAAATGTAACATCATACCTTGCTTGAATGACGACTGTGCTTGTTTAAGACTTTGAGGCACCAAAATCCCAAACCATTTCAGTGGATCTTGCTGAGGATTCTGGTCACTTTTTCTTGCTGGATTTACTTCAGGAGCTTTCTCACTACTTGCTTCTTCACTTGCCTCTTTCTCTGTCATATCCTTCTTTGGATTGATTCTTCTCCTGACACCTATGAAACCACATCATTTAACAAATAAAAAATGTATTACTTTATGGTAAATGTAAACATTCCTTTTCTAACACCACATGGACTATGGCAGACTCACCTTCTTGAGGGCCAATGTCCTCTATTGACCTCGCATCTTTTTCAGCTTCATTACTATCCTTTTGTTTAACCCTTTCTGTGCAGAAATCCACCTCATCATTGTCCAGTGTTCTGTAACACATAAATCAAAGTCATCCTTTTTTTTTTTTTAAATTGACAGTTGTTGAATTCCAGTGGACAACAATTTACCTGGGAGCATTCATTTCCGTGAAACCTGTCTTATTCCTCACCTAGCATGAACACAGACCAGTGGCACTATCTCACTCGCATACTGAAGTGCAGAGACGTGTTTGTTTCCCATGGAATATCGAGCCTTGGAAATGG
This sequence comes from Siniperca chuatsi, assembly GCF_020085105.1. Lineage (NCBI taxonomy): Eukaryota > Metazoa > Chordata > Actinopteri > Centrarchiformes > Sinipercidae > Siniperca > Siniperca chuatsi. Next base: position 17,500,635 of record NC_058051.1, on the reverse strand, counting down.
AAAACCATCCCTGTGGGCACACGAAATGGTAACTTTACATTATACATAGGTGCTAAAGTCACTGAACACAGGACACCTGTATACAAGCCTTCAATTATAAAAAAAAAAAAGCAGTGTGATGTGTACATGCACATACATTTGAAAAACAACTTAGGCAGGGTTAATGTTGGTTGTTCTAGGAAGAATTCTTCCTGTTTATAAAGTATACATTAGGGCTGTAACTAGCAAATATTTTCATCATCTATTAATTTGACGCTTATTTTCTCAATTGATTGGTTAAGAAAAATGCTGCAAAATAGTGAAAAATTGCCCATGGTAATTTCCCAGAGCCCAAGCTGACAGTCAAATTTCTTGTTTTGTCTGATCAATAGTACAAAGATATTCAAATTTCTTGTTTTGTCTGATCAATAGTACAAAGATATTCAGCTTAACAGCCTAGAATACTACAAAAAACCCAAGTAAATCCTTACATTTGAGAGGCTAAACTAGGATTTTTTTGGCAAACATTAAATCAATCACCCAAATTTTGCTACCTGCTCTATGAGAGAGTTGAGAGTGGCTCGTTTCTCCTCCAGTAACTCCAGCTGGTCCATGAAACGAAGCAGCTTTTCGTCCAGTAACAGAGAAGATTCCTCCATTTCTGACACAACCATGTCGACTTTTTGTATTAGCTCAAGTACTTTCTCATACAGTCTTTACCGCCGTCGTTTCTACTAGAAATCAGCCGTTCAACGTTAAAATATTGACCTATTCCGAGTACAACAGACGTTGACTGCTTCCGTGTAGCATCATGTGACACATGACGTCACGTGTTTAACATCACATGTCAATTTGCCTTATACCCATTGCAGTAAAACAACAAAAGCAGTTTTGAAGGTGTAATATCAGAACATTTGAAGTAATTTCTTAGTATTGTCATAGCAACCAATACTAACAAAGCAAGCTGTATATCTGCAAATAACCTACATGACAAACAGTTTATCCTGCACGCATATTGTCGTCACTATTATTTTTTGTTTGTAATGATATTACAGAAATATGCTCATAAAGTATTTACCTTTATAAGAGGTGGGTGCAAAAACAAGTTCCCATACCGGGAGTCGAACCCGGGCCGCCTGGGTGAAAACCAGGAATCCTAACCGCTAGACCATATGGGACTGATAAACAACAACTCATAATCAATTTCTAATCAATCGACGTTCTCATGATGACTTCATGACACTTACCATTCCCATTCACCTTTCACAGAAACTTCAATTTAACTTTAGTACGAAGTATAATGTAAGGTTACAGGCGCAACAATGTAATGTACAAATCCTGCCTGACTTTGACATTAGCCATTTTTTCAAACAGCGAGGTAAAAATTACAGTGAAGCTGCTCTCCACGTAAAAAAAATAAACGTTAACGTTAGTCATGACGTCAGTCACTAATGTAACGTTAGCTTGCTAACGAACTAACCAGTGAATCTGTAGCACACCAGTCGAAACATTGGTTATTCCGACTAGCTGACGGTAGATCGCTATTTACTGAGATAAAGTTATATTAACATGTGAAAGATTGTCCCGGTCCCGACAGCTTCATAAAGCCTGCCGTGAGAGTGGGGAGCATGACTCCCAGTAGCTCGCCGTGATCGTATAGTGGTTAGTACTCTGCGTTGTGGCCGCAGCAACCCCGGTTCGAATCCGGGTCACGGCAGGGATAAATCCCTGACACGGCTTGGGAGGAAAAGTTTTACTTTTTCTCACAAAGAAGATATTGCGACCGTTTGATATGGTTTAGTCACATTGATCCTCAGATATCCAATGGATACGTTGCACATTATACCTGCATATATTTAACTACTATGTTAACTAGATTTTGCTTTCACTAATTTCTGCATAGTGCTCTGGGGTCTCCTACAGCCACACCAAAGTGAAAGGTCTATGCTAGAAATAGTTTCTTGTAAAAACGTTTATTTTCAAATGCAATATATTTACATAAAGTGCTGTAACTAATTAACACCCTTCACCACCACCAACTGTTGAAATATTGTATATCTTTGACATGAAAAGAGGGGACGGTCTTTTGGAGTGACACACAATGTCATTGGTGGTTGTCAACGACAACGTCCATGTTCCGAGATGAAGAGCAAATCAACGAGCCAGCAGATCGCATGTGCTGCTAGCTCCACGCATACGATCGTCTGATTGGTCTTTGTAATCACAAGTAACCGCCCCCTTCTCTAGCAGGTTCCGGGTTTGAGTTTGTCTGCACTGATATGGCATGTAGTTAGTCAGCTAGATATTGCATCTTCAAGATATTCATATTTTCTAATATCTTTACTCAATACAGAGGTTAAACTGTGCGACTGGACACTCATTTTGGTAGCATAACCGGTAAGGACAAAAGACATTTATTTTTGCTTTTGTCTGCTATTGAGCACTTTGAATAAAACCTTACCTCCAATAACTTAGTTTGTAAATTTGTGATAAATGACTAACGTTTAATAGACTCAGTGCAAGTGCAGTGCAATAAAGTACAAGGCAGAGAGTGCTCATTCATTAATTAAACTGACTTATGCTTATTATCTATAATATATTGATGTTTTTGAAGACTGTTGACCATCCTTTCTTAAAACAGATGATGGATGCCACATCAGCAACTGGAGTTCTTCATCCCTACTGGCCACGGGACCTTTTGATTCCCACCTATGTTGCCAATGACCGATCTATGTCAGAGATTCTGGCGTTTCTGTTTTCTGTGTCTGGGGTGTTTCTGCTTGTGACCTGGCTGATCGCCGGCCAGAAAGGGGCCACCGGCAGGCTGGGGACATGGAGGCGTCTGGCTGTGTGCTGGTTTGCTGTTTGTGGTTTCATCCATGGCGTCATTGAGGGCTGGTTTTCACTGTATTATGAAATTATTCCAGGAGACCAGAGCTTCCTGTCACAGCTATGTGAGTACAAACAAGAAAAACGTGTTTAGAAAAGTGTAGAAACTGTGATGGTGCAGTCTGGAAGTGCTTTTTCAGTCAATATGTTTTAAACTTTTCTCTCACAGGGAAAGAGTACTCCAAAGGAGACAGTCGATATGTAATGTGAGTTCATCTTTGCACATAACTATGTTGAACTTTGGCATGAAAAAGAAGTTGTAACAAATTGTACCCTGTATGTTTCTTCTTTATCTAGAGCGGATAACTTCACTGTCTGTATGGAGACTGTGACTGCATGGTTATGGGGACCTTTCAGCTTTTGGGCTGTGTTTGCCTTTTTAACTAATAAGCCCTACAGATTTGTTCTGCAACTCATCATCTCATTAGGTAAGAGGGTCTACAAAAACTCACTCACTTCACTCTCTTGTCAGCAAGTTCTCTGAATCTAATTAGTTGTTGTTCATCATATTTACATAATGGGTCTCATTACATAATCTGATGCAGGTCAGCTGTATGGAGCAGTGCTATATTTCTTCACGGAGCACAGAGATGGTTATGCTCACAGTGAGTTGGGACACCCAATCTACTTCTGGTTCTACTTTGTGTTCATGAATGTGCTGTGGATCATTATACCATTGGTGCTCATTGTGGATGCATGGAGACAGCTGTCAGCGGCCCAGACACACACTGACAACACAAAGTCACACAAGTCTAAGAGGAAGTGACAACAGGACTAACTGACTGTGGGACTGTAGGACAATTAATACAGGAGATTCAAGAGAAAAGACAACTGGGGAGAGCATACACTTTGTGTTGTTGAAAAACACTATGTTCAAAGATGAGGCAAAAGAAATGACTAATTGTTTGGAGTTGGGCATGCCTCATCTAAGATTGGTCATGTTGTACCTGTTGCATCATGTGCCCTTTAAATTTGAATACCCAATAATTGTCAGCAAACTAAGAATTTCATTTTAAAGATCAACTTGTTCGTTGTGCATATGAGAATAAAGCTTTGAATTTTGTTCTGGCTTTGTGGACTCTCTGGGAGAGAAGCAAAATAAATCATTTGTTTTCTCAATACCATCTTCATTTTGTTTATATTTTGCACAACTTCAAGAATTGACTGAACACTGCCTTAGGTGATATAAAGTGCTTCCCTCACGCAGAACCTAAATGCAGATATTTGGTTGAAGTATTTGCTTTTTTTTGCTTACATGTATATTTACTCCACTTAAGGCATACTTAAAGATTCATTATCACTGCTTATGTGTTTACCTTTCGCGCAGCCTTCTTTCCATTCATCTCATTACGGAAGTGATGACAACTAATAGTTTGAACATTTGAGTTAATCTACGAAACTAACGCAACATGAAAATTAATCTTTTTTTCATGTTATTATTATTTACTAAAGAATGGATCTAATATTATTTTACCCAACAGAAATATACAGAAAACACTGATGAAAATATTTAACTAGTACATTGTGAACAAACATTATGAACTAAAAACCAAGCTCGACGAGTTTCCGTCTTTGTTACGACATAACCACGTTCTCTCTATACGCATGTTTTTGCACCACGTGGATTTAAATAATTGCAGTATATATATTTTTCGATGAGTATGTCCATGAATATTTTTTAAAAGTCAATATTGTACAACGATCTCACGCCGAAATAGCTCAGTTGGGAGAGCGTTAGACTGAAGATCTAAAGGTCCCTGGTTCGATCCCGGGTTTCGGCATTTTGAACAAAGCACGACGGACCCGTATAACAGTGTTGATAGACCACCGCTTGCATGTGATTAACTAATAAAGCCTGACACCTTGTGGTCGACTACAAGAACTGCAATATTTGCAACTTTTATTTAATGTACTGCACACAGAATGAATCCCACCATGGTCTCATGCACTCCTCGCTCCGGGTATATATTGAGTATATTAATTGCTCCAAAATAAGTTTTTGACATATGGTTTTTATTTTTAAGTTACATTCAGGCATCTCACACACAAGCAGCATAGAGATGGGAGAAAACATGAATTCACAGATTAATGGCTTTACTTTTGAGCTGAGGCAGTGGCTATAGATGCACTTCCATTTAATGGTGAATCATGAGAAGAAACATACAGTTCTACCGACAATATCTGACAATAAATTGATAATATTTCATCTTCAGCTGAACATTTTGCTGAGTCTAAGTCCCAGCTGAGCCTTTGTCTCTTTCTCTCTACTTGCTATGTTTTTAAGGGCCTTCAAAGCAGCAGACGATTCTGGCTGTAGCTCCAGCAGTTTCCTAAATGCCTGCTTGGCCTCCTCCAGTTCATTCACCATCTGGCAGGCTTGGCCCAGACGGTACCAGGCTTTAGCCCCACCTGGTTCCAGCTGAGTAGCTTTAGCCGCACTGGCCTTCGCCCTCTCTGGTTGGTTCAGTTTGAGCTGGCACAAGGACAGGTTGGAGTGGAGCTCTGCTTTGATGGTTTTGAATTCATTAGCTGAAGGAAGGTGCTGCGTTTTATCACCAGGGTTTGTGTCTCTCTGCTCCTCCGCTTCTTGCTCTTGTCCTTTTTTCTCCACCTCTCTAACATGACCATAGAGAGTGATGAGACGTTTGAGGGCCCGACTGTAGCTATCAGCTGCTCCCCACACATCCCCGCTCCTGAATCTCACTCCACCCCTCTCTTTGTGTGACCTCACCCACTCGCACTTTTCACCAGGAGACATCTCCCAGGATTCCTTGCCTGGTGTGAAAGCTTTGAGTTCAACGGTGGCACATAAAGGCAGGTTTTCCTCAGCAGGATGGGGAACAGAGATATCTGGTTCATTTGCCACTGGAGAAATCAGTATCTGAGAAGCAAAACACGACAATTGGACTGGCTGTATATTTTCACATGCTTGAAAAAATAAAGACTACAAGAAAATATTATTTGTAACTCGCCTGCAATCCACATTCAACAATTATGTCTTTAATATCTGGGAGCACTGGCAACTTCGGACACAATTGAGATTTGAAACATCCAAATTTTTCATGCTGCGTTCACCCCTTTTTTTTGGACACACTCCTACTAAGCCTTCTTTTTAACCTTCTAATTTTTCATTTTCAGGTGTTGAGGGGACCTGATAGCATTGTCTGGCATGACCATGTCATAAAAAGGCCTACTTTAAGTCCACCCAACTTTATAGATCATATGCCCCAAGTACTATTCAGAGGGACAAACCTTCTTGCACCAGTGCTGCTAAGCTGTCAATATATGCCAGGATATTGCAAATATTATATACTCTTCATATATGTAAAACAAAACCATAATGATTGGTTTAGTCAGTTTTTACTTCCAATTTGCAAAGAATTATGTTAAAAGATAGCACAGTACTATTGTGTCAAGTTGACATACAATGACATTAAATTATTGACCTCTTCATTCTTACCTCACATTTCTCTCCCGCTCTCATTCCCTCCACACATGCTTCTGTGATATCGCACTGACCCTCCCCTAGCCTCAGCATTGTCCAGTCACCCAGTGGGACCTGCAGCACAGAGTCCTGACACCTTGGGAAGGCTGTGGCCACTGCCTCTGTAACATCAGTGACTGACTGGTCAGGTTGGACAGACAGCTTCTCATTTCCCTTTTCAGATACTAAACTCTCTGCTTCATCCATGTCAGCTTTGAGCCGCACTCGGACTTGACACAGTGAACCCAACCTTGGACAGTAATTGGATGAAGATGCTAGAAGAGACAATGAGACATTATGTGAGCTAGATTACTAGATACTTAATACATTTCTATTCTAGAAAACATGGACTGAAAATGGATCATTTATATTGTGCAAGAAAGTAATAGAAAAGCAATCATACATGCATCATCTCCAGAATTACAAACAGTCTGTTGACTCCCCTCATGTGTTCGTTTTTGCTGGACTTTACAGAGGCCTCTGGGACACACTGACACCCAGGAGGTGACATAAACGCCATCATGATCACCGTTGCCATGCAGTGTTTCTAAATGGTGAGGATCCATCCCTGGGTTCATACAAATATTAAGACATAAATAAAAGATGATCATATCTTCTCCTTAGGGATAATCAGAGGTAACGTATTCTCAGACTCTGGAAAAGAGCTGGAGGGTAGTTTCTTTCCTTTGTTCAGTTTGTTGTATAGAATATGTAGTGAAACGTGTTACAATAACTATGCCTCTGCATGTGAACAAGTATCAATGTTTAACATGTTTAATATCGGTATGCTTCACAATCACAACAATAGCAATATCTAATCACAAAGAAATATCTGTTTCTCAGTAGGGGAGCTTAGTTCCAAAGGTTATTAAAGCTAGATTTATGAATATTGAGAGATTCGTAACATGAGGGATTAGCTAACCAAAGTCTGTTAGCACTCAAGAGGTGAGTCACAACCATGTAGCTATTGTTACATCAGTTATTATTACATGTGAATTTTTCGGCAAAACAGAGAAAGTTCAGTACAGTAAACAATGGGTTGGGGGGTCTCCAGTTTAACCGTGATTGTTGCTGCAACGGATATGTATAACATTATTTTACCAAGTGCATAATGTGCCTTACATTAGCCTGCTAAAACAGATAGCATCAGATAGCTATGGCGGCAATCCAAAGCAACAGAATTTCATTATTCTTCATAATCTGAGCTGTAGTTAAGTGCTACGCGTAGTTAAAAGGCATACATCTTATCTCATGCACAAGTGTGACATGAAGTATTAGCTATCCCAACCATCAGAAACGAATAAACTGTCATATGGTCAGAATATAAACACACGCACACACAAGTACTTTTTTTCTTCTTCTTCCTTTTCTTTTTCGCCGCCGCCGCCTTCTTCTTCTTCTTCTTCTTCTGCTGCTGCTGCTGCTGCTTCTTCTTCTCCTCCGCCTCGCTCCTGTTCTTCTTTGTGTATAATGGCAGGTGTGAAGCCAGCTCGTAAGTGCATTACCGCCGCCCACTGTACCGGAGTGTAAACGTTATTTTCTTCGTGTGTTTTCCTGTCAGCGTTTTATACACAAGTAAAATTGCCTTACCAATGTCGTCTAACTCCTCTCACATAAATATTACCTCCACCAAATTTCATCTCACCCATGCTGTCTGTAAACTCCTGCTCTTGTCTTCCAGCAGGTGGAGACAAAGACAACGATGATTGTGAAATGGCAGCAAAAGAGGAGAAAGTAGCCTACATACTGTATAACAGCCTGAAAATGAACACAGACTGTGTTATTGGTCTTAACTCTTATCAGTGAAGTTGACTTCTGCCCCCAAAGAATGCTTTTTTGGGCACACATACATTTTCTCCTATTAATATAAAGTCTATACTGTTTATATACATCTTTTCAGAAAAATGTCTACTGAATTCATGCAAAAATATCAGGTCTGATTTTCATATGCAATCTGAATGTAATCTAAATCTCCTCTTTAGCAGTTTGTGTGTGTTGGATGTAGGGGGTTAGACAGGGTGTGTAAAATGATCTTTGAGTACATTCAACACAGTCTATATCCTCAACATAATGGATGTTTTAAAAACGATGCTTTGACATGGTGATTTGTATTGATGCTTGGTGAATTATGGGCCACAGCTGTAGTGCAGGCTTGTTAAATGAAGTGTACCACAAAATATACAGTATTTTATCGGTTACTAGAGATTTGACTCTCAAACACACAAACACAGTTTACATCTCTGTCTGTGTATTGACCTTTGACTTGTACCACCCGTGTTTAAGGCCAGTGTGTTAAGCTGTCCTGTAAGTATGAGTTAGGGCTCCATCTTTTGAACACTAGAAGCCATTAGCTCTATCAGAGGAATACCACACTGGGCAGCCAACATGTGTTTCACAGTGTGTGTGTGTGTGTGTGTGTATGTGTGTGTGTGTGTGTGTGTGAGAGAGAGACAGAGAGAGACAAAGACAGAGAAGGTCATCTGAGATGCAATCTGCCCTCTTGTATGGGGCCTGTTTGACCCTTGATGAGTATGAGACGAGGTAATAAACTACACTAATGAGATTGCGTCCCTGGATTGCGAGAACCTTGCATGTTTTAGTATTACAGAGGTGAATCTCATGGAAGACTTCGCGTATGTCTAAGAGTTCATGAAAGACTCACGAAGTTCCAATTAAAAAGTTTATCCTTTCATCATGAAAAAATCTGTGATGCTCACAGATGAATTTTATGAGTTCAAAGTCATATTTCTATAAAATTTGTGAGTTAAAAATTCATATTCATATAAATATTTTCTGTTTGTCTTAAAAAACAAAAACAAATTTGTGACCACCACATTGGTATTGTTCAGGTTCTCCATTTTATCCCCTGTTCAGTGGCGGCTGTGGAAAATGTTCTAGGTAGGGCTGTGCCACATCCAATCAATTTCAGCGAACATCCCAGTATGATTTATTGCAAAAAAGTGAACGTATCAAAAAGGAATTCCTACTTTGCAGTAAAATATTTAACAATTATTTTATTCCAACATAAAATGAAGCAGTAAGTTACGCCTTGACAAACACATCAGGACATCTTATTTTGGTCACCCACACAGGCGAATTCAATATAAAATAAAACATGTAGTAGAAAATGTTTATTTCTTGAGATGCCCCTATGGACCTTGTTTTATGGGAGAAACCAACAGGGAGGCAAAGATCAGGAAAAGTAAACATGAAGTGCCGTTAGTGGTGTTAAGTTGCTGTTCCGACACTTGAATGGACATAAGCATGGAGCCAAGTCCTCTGAGGTGTAGAAAGAGTAAACTCCAGCAAACTTCTGCTTCAAAACTTTCTCACAAGTTAATTAAACTGAATTAAACTCAAAAAGAAAATGTGGGGTCCCTGATAACCAATACAAAACAGTTAACAGAAGGAAATACCCAAAATAATATGTCAACTATGCACATCGCACAAAAACACACAGAACATGAACAAATGTACACTACCAGTCAGAGTTTGACTACATCTGCTTGATACCTGGTTATTCATTGTCCATCTGAAGCCTGTAGCGATGTAGCTTAGCACAAGCACCAGCTGGCAGTGGGGGGAAATGTTGTCTCGTCTGCTTGAATGGAGATAAAATCAGCGCTCTTTAATTCCTCGAGAATGTAAACCTTTAGCACTGACAGCATGCAGTCCAACAGCTCGTTTTGTGCTGTCTTTGACTGCCTTTACAAATGGTAAGCAAACTGTAGGGGCTCCTTCAGCACAATGTCTGAGGAGGCAACAAAATCCACCAATCCCCTGAAAATGCCAGGGTTGTCCCAGGAGTCTGTCTCATCATGCCCGTGCAAGGCCAACTCAAAAGCCCCACAAAACTTCACACACTCAATTATTTTGGATAAAATAACGATGTCTGTTTTTATCCACCTTCTCACCACGATCCAGTTGTGTAGCTCTGCCTAATATGGCTAATGTTAGCTTAGCAGACTTATCCATGTGTGCCCTGGCAGTTTGGCAAAGCTGCTACACAGACCCGCCTCCTGTGGGCGATTTCTCCATCGCCCTAGAGCTGCTGAGACATGCAGGCAGGCGGAGGGGACGTATAGGAAATACATATATGTTGCGCAGATGATTTCCCATCATATTTTCCACACATTACTGGGTGCACTCCATATTATATTTAGTAGTAGTAGTAATGGGTTTTTTATGGCTCAATGGCACAGGGAGGGCGGTGCCCTAGCACCCTCTATTGGCCAGTTGCCACTGGTCCTGTTATGCTATTTAATGCCAGTAGGTGGCAGTATTTAGCCTTGATCTAAAGTTGCCGTTCTGGCTCATAAAGCAAAGTGTTGCTGAAAAGGAAAGACATTCTGCATTCACACACAACTGTTTACAACTTTTTCCAGGTTAGTGTGGATACATAGCTTCTCAAAAACAGCATGAAAAAAAACTTGGTAATGTTCCCTTAGAGCAGAATGATGTTTTAGGGTCACAGCTTGCCGAATGATATTAAAAAGATTAATGTAAACGAATGTGCCAAATATGTACAAGGTTGGGGGGGGGTTAGTGTTGATTTTGTGCACTGTAAAACGTCTCGCTCAGCAGGTATTTTGGTCACAATAAAAAAAAAAGAGAAATTCTATGGGATCCATATCAAGATAGTTTATGTTATGAATTTGCTTTAAAAATGACCTTTCTCCAAATATTGATATCAGTTTTGGCCTAAAAAATCCAGTATTGATCAGGCTATAGTCCAGAGTGGGCAGAAAACATTGTGATACTAAAATAAAACATAAAGTAGACTATATGACAGAACCAGAATAGAAGTGCTGCAGTGAAAAATCTTAATCTGGTTTGGGGGCATGGAGGTCATCACTATTATTGTCATCAAGGTTGTCTCACAGTAAAGACAGGCTCTTTGTAGAGACACCACCAAGAACAACTAGGTAAAGAAAGCTGCAGCTACAAAGAGCCTGAAATGTGAAGAGATATGACATGCAGTTCTCCATACAGAGCAAATGAGCTGCAGCCACTCACATGAAGAAACAGGTGCACAAAAATGGTGAAAACAGGACCCATAAACTAAATTTCAATGGGAACTCTACAAGGAGACAGAGTCAGAATGAGTTATTGTGTGATGGTAAGGCTAAATAAAAGGCACAGTATGTAAATTAAGTTTGAGCCTATAGAATTTCTCTAACAGCTGAGACATAATCAGAAAAAGGTGCTACTTCTTCTGGATCAAACGTTCATAGACTGTATATGTATATTTTTGAAATCAACTCTAGCAGCTTTGCAGCATGCGTATCATAATGCTTGTAGCAAACAGTTACTCCCAAATGTACTGTGCACATATGCACTCAGCTAGAGCCAAATATGGACTAAAAGAAAAGGAAAAAATATGTTTTATCTGGAGTGAATAAGTGAGAATATAAAGCTAGTGCTCAACTGTGCTTTATTGCTCTGGAATAAATGAACTTGTAGAGGTAACACTGATGATGAAACATTTTTGAACAGCTGACATTTGAACATTTGGAAATATATGAGGGATAGGTATAAAGTAAAAAAAATATGACTTTTGATTTTTTTGTTTGTTTATGGAAATTGATCTAGGTCAACATGGATATGTATTTGTGTATTTAAATAAGAGCAAGGATAAACATTTGTAACACATTTTAATGCAATGCAACTAACTGCAACAACACCACAATCTCCTGCCAGTATAATTATTAGAGTTGACAGTCAACACCTCTCTCTCAGTCTCTTTTTTTTTTAAGTTTGACAATGACAGTATTTATTCCAGATCTTCTGTTTTGGATTGCATTACAGACATTAAATAACTTTATAAAATTGACTACTATTTTAACATACAGGAGATTGGGCAAATATTTGTTGTTTTCTAATCAGCTTTTGGTAATATAACCCACAGTTCTCAAGAATGTCTTTAGTGTTTGTGCCCTTTTTCAGTTGTGCACTTTCCCCTCCTTTTAATGACTGCTGAGTGTCTTACTGTATACTTACTGTGTTACAACAAAGATCCGATTCTTTGTATTATTCTAATAGCACTCCTAATTAGTGCTTTAATAAATGCAGGTGAACTGAAAAGGTAAGCCAATTAAGGATATACTGTATGAGGAAGCAAAGGAAGCAAAGAGTGTGTCTGTATGCATCTCACTGCACTGTCTCATCATTTTATTCTAAAAATCTCTGTCTTTCCCACTTTCTCACACACAAACCAGAACCTTCACTTCTTTAATCCCTCTCCATGTGTTACCAATATCATCTCTTTCTCCTCTGCTTCTCCTATCGACCATCTCCTTCAACCCCCTCACCTTCCTCTTGGCTCCCTCTGACTTCCCAGCTGGCCTCTTGTGAAACATCCCAGTGGGTAAGTTCAGAAGCATGTATCCCAGGGCTCGTGGACCGCTCGATGTTCGCCAGAAGGGCGTTGCAATCTGCCAGTAGTCGGGTCCAGGGAACAGCTGCAACCTCAGTAGCCAGGGCTTTGCGCTGCTCGGAGGGTTGGTACGGCCTCTGCTGCCCTCTCTGAGGGGTTCAACATGCGTCATTCAGGGAAAAGGTGGAGTAAGACAGGTGAATGAAATAGAGAAATGTGCCAGATAGAAGAAGAGGAGATAAAAGATCAGAACAAAAGAAACAATGTTGGATAAGATAAGATAGATGGATTGATAGATGTGGATTTGGGTGGAAACTTTTCCCTCGAGGATAAAGATGGACCGACCACCAGCAGGATCACACAGCAGAACTAACCGAGAATGTCAATCCCACCACAGAGACTATCAACACAATTTACTGGAGAGAGAGAAGGGGAGAGAAGGTGATAAACGGATAGAATTTGCTTTTAATCTATGATGTGGTAGCCATCTTCTTAATAGGAATAGACAGCAGGCTACTTTGAAGACAAACTCACCCCCCACCCCCAAACTCTCTAAACATTGAGCTTGTCTAACATTCTGCCTGTGTTTGTGTTTGTTTTTTCCTCATGAAAGCGGTGGCCAGCTCGCATGTAATCCCTCCATCACACATTCCCTAACACTCTCAGACACTAACCCACACACACACACACACACACACACACACACACACACACACACACACACACACAACCTCCACAACCCTGGCCCACCAGAGGCTAACTCGTAAACAGATCGGGCCACACGACAGGGTGTTTATCCCTTGAAGGTGAGAGGGACCGCTGCACATAATGTTATCTGTGCATGTATGTGTTAGTGTGTTGAGCACTTAAACTGTTGCTAGTTTTACTCCCTCTGGGCTGTTTGTTGTTTATAGTGAGAGACACTGACAACAGGCTTAGACTTCACTATGTAAACTCAGTGTGAAGGCAGAAGCTTTATTCTAAGTGGTTCCCACACTCAGCATTAGTAGATTAGACAAACCAGATAAACTAAATTACCATCGTACCTCTTAAAGACTCCTCCACCGGACTGTGGTCAAAAATTAAATGTCAAATTTGAGCCGAAGAAGCTCAAGCCAACCCTACAAACAACAGCATTATAATCTTGACAAAAAATATGGTAATCATAGACATCTGATTCACTCCACCATTTCCTCATGATTTGTGAGGTCTTTGAGTGAAAACTGTACTGTACCAATGAGCTGCCAGTTCAGAGGAGTTAGATTTATTGAGGTTTCCAGGTCAAGTGGGGATCAAGGCTGATCCTGAGGCTGATTAGAGCCACTGAAACGATAGGGTCAAGAGAGACAGATCTAAGGAGGGTGAAAGGTATCACTCTACCACTTATGGCACCAAGACATATAGCATATTGTATCTACCACTGTCATACAAGTTTTGCATTTAGACTGATCAATAAAAAAACAAAGCCCGTCTCGGTGCACAGCCTTGTAATTCAGACTGATTGCCAGCAGAGTTACACAAGCAGTGAAGTATGACTTTTCTCTTCCATTAGAAGTGATGGAGCAGAGTCTGCCAGGTTCAGGGCCATTCATCTACATTATAATGTCATGATGAGATTGCTCCAACTGCAAGGGAAAAAACAGGCTCCCAGTTCAACTCCCTGGGTAACAAGAGATCATTGTATTGCATCCTTCTGTGGCAGATGCAGTGTTACATGCACACTTAAGTCATGCTCTCCTGAAACTAAGCCCATAGTTTACTGTGAAATGTGCATTAAAAACTATATGATTGATGCCTTTTTGTAGGACAGAGAGGGAACATTAATGATGTTTCAACACTTCCCACTGCTCAAGCTACCATGGACAATACCTCTAACCTCCTTTATGGCTTTCTGGATGAACACAGGAGCACCTTTAGCAACAGACTGATACCACCAAGGTGCATCACTGAATGCCACAGGAGATTCTTTCTCCTAGTAGCCATGAGTCTGAACGACTTCTGTCTCATTGCAAGACACTGACAAGGCACAACTGTCATATACTTGAAACTCAATCCACTGCTGTTAACTGCTATTCCTGCTGTTTTAATTATTTGTGTTTTCATCACAAATAATATGGTTGTAAGAAAAAAACAAACAGTAAAGCCTTATTTATCTTTATTGATAAAACATACATTTTGTATCGTATGTGCTCTAGAACTTGAATGCAAGTAGAGTAGAATTTGCACAGAAAAATTGTGGTCTTTGGTTATGTGTGTGCCCCTGAGTGTCAAGTCAAACCAAATCAGTATTCAACCCCTCACCTGTCGTTCTTTAGTGTGACCATTACTGAACACATTTAAAACACAGCATGCTAATATGTGTGTGCCCACCAGAAATATGGGGCATTAAGTAAGGGTAAATTTGTTTTATCTGGAGCATAAACAGAGTTAACTCCATTATGTTGTTTCTCTGGGGGCCAGTTATACAGTCAGACTTGCGCAGCCTGAGTAGGAACCCACTGAGGGGAGGAGATGGCTATCGGGAGCCACAGGGCAGATGGGGGGACCGTTTTTATCGATGCACACGCTGTAATGGGGTCTTCCTGTGAGGGGGCCTGAGGAGTTTCTTCTGACAGAGCTTTCATGTGTTCTTTTGCTGTGGTGTGTGTGTGTTCTGTGATCAGAGAAAGTCACTGTGGGCCATTAGGCCTCCGCACGCATGCATACTAGCACACATCTGGATATGCTTCTCCTCGAACAGTCATACCTACATACAGTCTGGCAGTTCATGTGACCTTTTAATACCATCTAAGCACTTTTAGATAAAGCCAGTTAGACCTTTCAGCTGGTGTATACCACCACCAGTGAGTGACCGCCATATGTGCACACAAACACACACACACCTGCTCATGTCATGTCACACTGCTTGCACGCTATTATGTCCATGATTTCCTGTAGATGATAAATTTATGTGCTCACTCCTGTCAGATATCTGCAGAGGATTATGTGAGAATATTAAGCAAGTAATCTCTTTACAGCTGATCAACAGTAAACAGTAGAAGCAGTATCTATCTCTGATGATGCAGCCTTGATGTGGGTTTGATGTTCAAGTTTGGTTGACATATCCATAAAGATTTTACGGCTGTGTTTAGGAGAGACCTTGTCTGTTAGGCCTGGAGGTTTAATTTAGCGATGTATCGGCTGCTCAGAGTTAACTCTGCACAGGTGAGGCACACCCACTTGCATCTCTTCTTAAAAAGTGAGTTCACTCATTGTGGATTGGGAGAGGGAGAACAGGAGAGGCAGACATAGGGAGAAAGAGTGAGAGACAGGCCAGGTTGGCCATTGAAAAGAAACAAATGTCAGGATTCAGAAATCACCTGGATGGCTGTGATTTATAAAGGAGATAGGTTTGGATCAGGGTCTGAGGTCCGCAGAGGTGGAAGGGGCTCTAATTCAGACCAGCCTCCAGTCAAAGTAACAGTTAGCAGCTCCATGGTCTGTTAGCTGTCATGTGTGTCTGTCAGTTACACTTAGTGGTTTCAAACAGTGTTCTCAACAAGCTGCCTGTGGTGGGACTAGCTGTGTCAACCAGACAAGGGCTGTATTTGGGTGGTGGTTAGTTGCCCACTAGCCAGTGGCTTGAGGAAATAACATACCAGCACTGGAATGACAGGATGGATACTGGCTTTTATTATATAATGTGGATATTGGCTACTAATGTTGTCCACCATAATATGATGAAGGAGCTATTGAGCAAAGTGTAGAACATTAAATGTACTGAGTTTTATGTGGATATTTTATTAATTTACACAGTTGTTGAAGATTTTTTCCCAGACTTTCCCCCTACCACTGAATAGATGGATGAGTATGAGTACAGGTGGTTGTGTGTGGGGTTTGTGGATTTCCCTTTTTTATCACTCAGGGTTGAGTATGATTGTCCTCCTGAGGTGTCCTATTTGGGGGTCTTGACATGGCTGAAGGGGCTGATATTTGTCTTTTGCAGCCTGTCAGAGATCCTCTTCATGAAGTACATCTCCTGCAAGGACTCTGTTTCTCCATGTTGTTGTGTTTTGAGCAATGTCCTTCCAGTTAGTGGTGTTGATATGGAATGTTTTGAGGTTGCTCTTGATGTTGTCCCTGTACCTCTTCTTCTGACTTCCAGGCGCCTGCTGGCCTGCTTGTAGTTGGGAGTAGATGATCTGTTTAGGAAGACGTGAGTGTATCATTCTTACTACATGGCCAGGCCATCTGAGTTGGTGTTTAATGATGTTGGTGACAATGTAGTCGATATTTGCTTCCTCTAACGCACTGATGTTTGTCTTTCCATTTGATGCTCAGGATTTTTCTGACACGTCTGGTGGTAGTACTCCAGGGCTCTGTATACTACAGGTGGTCCAGGTCTCTGTTCCAAACAGTAGAGTGGGATGAACAAACGAGCAGTTTGGTTCTCGCTTGTATGTCCTGGTTCTCAAACACTCTTCTACTGAGTTTTGCAAAGGCCCCACTGGCACATCTGATACGACGATGTATTTCTTTGTCAACATCAACTCTGGAGTAAAGGAAGCTGCAAAGGTAGGGATCCATGTTTTCGAGACTGTGTATTACTGGTCGGGAAGCAGTGCCGTGCAGTGGCGGATGATGGAGAACTTGTGTCTTCCTGATGTTGAGGGTCTGTCCCAGGAGCCTATATTCTTGAGCAAATCTTCTTCTGTATGGGCAAAATGGGTTGCCCTACCCCAAAGCAACTTTATATTTATAAGCACTTTCACTGGGAAAATGTTGTGCCTTATGATGCTGTTTCAGGAAAAACGTATCACAATCAGTGTGAGTAGAGGGCTAAGGCAGTAAAGGGCAGCCCACCCATTGCAGTCCAACATGCGGAGGGCAGATGTACAGGTGTGCGCACAGGGCTCCTTTCAGAGTACAAAAGGTTGATCTAAATAAGACCCAGCTGATGTTGCTGTTTTCTCCTCAGACCCAGCCCTCTTGCTCTCTGATCCTCCATCTCTCACTCATCTTTTTAGGCCTCTTTTACTAATCCTCTCGCATCATTTGACCGTACTTTTGCATATCTCTCCCCCCTCTTTTGTTCTGCTCGGAGAGGGTGTATGTGTGACAGATCTCAGGGGAGTAGGTAAAATATAAATCTATAGTAGTTCTGACATCTCACAGTCTCTGGTTCCCATTTGGTGTGATGCCCTGCAATCAGTCATTCCTCTACTCTCCTCCTTCCCTTTCTTTCCTGTTCATTGTTCTCATTCGGGAGACGTTTACAAAACCTTGTGAAGTTCCCTGTGTTGAAAACTGAATTAATATCATGTGCTTCACAAACACCCCCGTCCAAATCAATGATATCTACTCTGATCATCTCTCCCTTGTATTTTATTCTGCCTTGTAAGCAGCAGTGTTAAATTGACATACAGTTTTAATGATAACATGAGCAGACTCAGTGAGTATTGTTACTGACAGCTCACAGCAGCAACACTGGGGGGAGGGGGGGGCGAGTTCCCGCTCTGTTCTTTCTTCTCCAGTCATATCAGCTTGATCAGTGAAACCGCTAAATGTGGACATGTGTTTCCCCTGCTAACAGTCTGCTACGGGGCACAAATGCACACATACACACTGAACGAGCAAGAGAGCGTCTGTTTCAAATCCACAGAGAGCAGGCCGATAAGGCAGTCTGTGGGATTTACAAGACTTTTAATTTGTCGCTCATGCAACACCATGTAAATTCTGTGGCAGGCTGGGCTGGGCTCTCTTGTAGTGCAAAAACTCCTTTTGATGCTCAACCTGACTAGATGAAGATGCCATAATATGAAGAGGAAAACTCATTTGAAATAGTTAATTGGTAAATTCATAAATTATGCTTTAAGAATCACTCTTACTCATATTTTATATGCTTGAAATTTTTAACTCCCCATCAGTGCACTTTTGGAGATATGGTGAGCATGAACTAATGAAATACTTGGACATTCTGGGAAATAGGCTTATTTACTTTCTTTCCGAGAGTTAGATGAAAAGAGCGACACCACTCTCATATCTGTCCGTTAAATATGAATATGACAACAAAGTCACTGGCCCGGTTAAGAAATAGTCCCAACACAAAACCCAGCGTAAAACCACAACTTGTTTGTTGCTTACACTTCGGTTTTTGCGTGGTTTAAACAAATGTGATATGTTCTAATAAGTTTACTTGAAGGAAGAAAGTTTCTTTGTTTCTTTTAGAGGTGCTGGTAGGCAGATTCCTTTTACCTTTGGACAGAGCCAGGCAAGCTGTAGAGCTGCAAAGATTAGATGACTGATGGATTAGTCATTCGACAAAGAAATTAATCTGCAACTATTTTGATAATTGATTCATCGTTATTTCTTAAGCAAAAATGCCAACATTGTTGTGCAACTTTGTACTGCAACTGCTGCACAACAATTTCCCTCGGGATAAATAAAGTTCTATCTTATCTTATCTTATTCACTAGTTCCAGCTTCTCCAATGTGACGATTTTCTTATGAATTTCTTTCTAACGAATATCTTTGCATTTTGCACTGTTGGTCGACAAAGCAATTAATTTAAATATGCCACTTTTGGCTTTCAAAACGATTAACCTACAAAATAATCAGCAATCAATAATGAAAATTACTGTTAGCTGCTGTCCTAGCTAGCAGTTTCCCCCTGTTACCCGAGATAAGCTAACCAGCTGCTACAGTATATATTATCATTGAAGCTGTTTTTGTTTTAAATTTATGCAAAATGACAGGGATCATTCATTAGCAATGTTATATCTGGGTAAAGTGTGTTGAAGAAAGAGATTAATTATTGTCAGGTGGTCAGCTGGATGAATGAGTGAGGTTTGGGACGATGGTGTGGGTTAAATGAAGAGGGCAGGATGCTAAGGAGTCTAAATGAGAGAGCTTAGTGTAAGAAAATGGAGAGACAGAAGACCACCAAAGAGGACCTTGGAGTTGGATTAGAAGCACATGGTGAGACATCCAGGCATTGCAACATTTGTGTGTGAGGATCAGGGTTGGTAGAGCAGGTCAGACGTATATCAGGAGACTCCCAGGGGAGGGGGGGCTTAGATATCTGCTGCAGAAATGACAAGGGCGGCTATTCATATAGGGTTAATTTCAAAATGTAAGCAATCCAAACAAAAGAACCCAACACCTTTTTAACATGTAGGAAGGTAGGAATGTAACTAAGTATAGTAACTTATACTTTACTTGTATAA
The DNA here is from genome assembly GCF_020085105.1 of Siniperca chuatsi. Lineage (NCBI taxonomy): Eukaryota > Metazoa > Chordata > Actinopteri > Centrarchiformes > Sinipercidae > Siniperca > Siniperca chuatsi. The sequence goes on along the minus strand of NC_058051.1, from coordinate 17,480,702 downwards.
ATGTTGTACTTTTTACTCCACTACATTTATTTGACAGCTAAAGTTACTAGTTACTCGTCAGATTAAGATTTTACATACAAAAAAACATATGAAATTACATTATATTATGCAGGACTTTTACTTGTAATGGAGTATTTTTGCTGTATTTCTACTTTTTCTTACGTGAACGATCAGAATAGTTCTTCCACGACTGCCTAAAGTATATTGCAACAAGGTGAAAAAAAAACAGTCTAAAGCTCTCTGATCCTCAACCTCTACTGAAACCTGGCAGCAACAAGCCAGGAGATGCTTCCAGGCCTTTAAAGCAGTCCAGAGGCTGATCTAAGCCTCAGTGTATCTCGATGTGAGTCAGATCTCCAGAGACCACGAAAGGGCCCGTCCATCACAGTGAGAGATAGCAGAGTTTACTGAGAGCAGACATAAGGGCAACATTTCACTCTTGACAGTCCAGGACAAGGGCCAGCCTGCTGCCAAGGACATGCCAGCTTTTACTGGACTGCTTCAACTGGCAACAACACAACTATTGTTAAAATATGGCATGAAATCTGGTGTTCTTCACCAAGAAAATGTTTTCATTTCGATGCCGACATTCTCTTGCAGCTTTTTGACACCAGCTTGGCAATCACAAAGGCTTAAAAATGGAGCCGGTAAACTGGTGTCACTATTTCCCGCAGGGCAGTGTGTGCAGCAAAGGCTTCAGATAATGTCAGTGCTCAAACATACATGACAAAAGCACATACACATACCTGTGATGTGTACTTCTGAGTGAGCACTAGCTCTTGATTGTCAAAGCTTTGAACCAGCATGTGTGCATACTGGTGATATTACTCTGACATTACATGCTAATATCAGTAATATAAAAGTTATTGAAGCGCTGTCCATCCCACCCAAGCTGAAATCAAGATAGCTGTTTTATCGAGGATTTAACATGGCAGGAAATTGAAGGGCAGAGACAGACTCACAGGACTGCAGAGTCTTTCAGACATGCCTGCTGGGCTTGGAGGAACACAGAGGATGAGCTGGCTTTGACCTCAGTGACATTTAGACACAACCAGAACATCAGAAAATTGTAGAAATTACGCTGAACTTCAGTCTCTAATGGTGCGAAAAGGCGTGACAGCCTTATAAATTAATTCACTTCTCCACTTGCTTGCCTGAACATCATACAAAGTTTTTTCCTAATGATGTTGTCAACTGCTACACCAATTACACACTGATTACACACATAGACACCAGAGCACATGCTTCAAGTGTGTGTCAGCGATCTCACTATCACCAGCAACGATGATGATGACTGTTTGATCAATGAGTCACGATTTCATTAAAGCATTGCATGGCCATGTGTCACAGAGTGTACGCTGATTTGTTTGTTTCGTCATCGTAGCATCCTCGTTTTGTAGAGTAGCATGCATTTGCATCATTTCAATGTGGGTCATGGCCTCATGATATCTTTAGCCACGCTAACAGCATGACTCTAGGGATGGCAATGTTGGTCTGTCGGTCGGTCCACCACTTTTCTCCAGACTGAAATATCTCAACAACTATTAGATGGAGTGCCATGAAATTTTGTATAAATATTCGCGGTCCCCAGATGATGAATCCTACTGACTTTGGTGATCCCCTGACTTTTCTTCTAGCACCACCATGAGGTTGTCATTTGTGGTTTTGAGTGAAATGTCTCAACAACTGTTGGATGGATTGCCATGGAATTTGCTACACACCTTCATGTCCGCCTCAGGATGAATTGTAATCACTTTGGTGATCCCCTGACTTTTCATCTAGTGCCACCATCTGGTCAAAATTTCAATGTGACCAGTACTGTGGTTTGTGATCAAATACCAGAAGAAAAAAACAACAACTTTGTGTTTATTGCTAATTAGAAAATGTTAGCATGTTGACATGCTAAACTAAGATGCTGAACATGGTATAAATATTATATCAGCTTAACATCAGTTAGCATCGTCTGCAACATGGCTGTAGACTGTTATTCTTGTTGATTTAAAAAATTACTGAAATTATTAATTCATTATCAAAATAGTTCCTGGTTAATAGTCTGCCAGTCGACTAACTGATGCAGTAAATCAAATAATCGTGTCAGTTCAAAATATGAATTCTGAGTTGTACTAGGGTCACACTATAGAGGTACCCAAAATATAAATAAAATAAAATAAATTATGATCATATCCCACTTACATGCTTATGTTCACATGCATGCAAAATATTTTAAGGTGGTTATTTTTGTTAATGTTGTGTCAAAAAACAGTATGTTACCACAGACACAACTATGAGTTAGACTTTTTTTAAACTCTTTCTATTATTGACACCCCCCACTCTCACTCAGACATATTAGCAGAGGCCTGGCAGACAGGTATCCACAGGGTTTTAAGGGTTTAACATTTTGTATAGAGGCTGTATATGGGTTGTTGTAACTGTTTATGCCAGGAGTATTAGTCCCTGTCTGAGCCCCTGGAGGTCTGCTGAGTTCACTAGGGTTGGTACTGGAGAAACTAGGACTGGTGGGGGTGACCACCATGCTGGAGTCCTACCTCCCAGTGTGTGTGTGTGTCTGTGTGTGAGTCTGAAGTACAGAATGCCTGGGACTAAACTGCATTTGATTTTTATACGCTTGTGGCTAACAGGAGCCAGATGTAGCCATTTATTTCTCTTTTTCACTCTCTTTAATGAGATGTGTGCATGCATACTTACATACATACTTGTGTGTGTGTATATACGTTCAAATAAAAGCAGCCAAAAAGCCACAACAGCATTTGCAATATATCAGGTTATAAAGCTGGTATGACTTTGCTTGCTTGTTTAGCAGTGCCAAAGACAGGATGTGTCCTGTTCAGATGACGGATCATGAGAGTGAGGAGATCCATGATTTCATCACATAAAGATTAATGAGAAACAATAGATCAGGGTGTCAGAGCTCTGAGGACTCGCAGTTCTCTGGACACTCAACCTGGCCCTGAGACAAATCATGAAGAGGAGAGGTGAATTAAGAACTGAGCAAACACTCACACTCACAGGCACACGCACACACAAATAACACTTAGATGGTCAAAATCCCTCTTAAAAATAATCCTATAATAATCCAATTCTGAACATACACATAGATGAGTATTGAAAAAGAGAGCAGAAAGCACAAGAGCAGCGATCGGGAAAGAAGGGAGAGTGTTAATTGAAAGCGAATGTGTCTGTGCTGGCTGCTGGTCAGAGATGGGCCGGGGTCCCACTTGGCTTCCACTTCAAAGCCCCTACCCGCCTGTCTCTAGCGCACCTGCAGCCGGTTAAACCCTGCTCTCATCACTCAGGGCGTGGAAGGACCTCTCCTACAACTTAGAGCCCTTACCACAAAGCCTTTTGCCAAAGGACCATAATGGCCCGCACTCAAGAATTCAACCTAAAACACCAGGTAGCCCATACAACTTTCACTACAGAACTGAACGTCAATCACACGGTGTGAGTGCTCACAGAACATCCACAGCAGGGTTCCTACAGCCTCGACCACAAGGTCTATGCCACCCCCATCACAGGTCACACAGGGCTCATATAACCACCACAATACGGTCTAAACTGAGGGTTTAAAGGAACTCCAATTATATACAAATTAGTCACAGAGAGAGCCATCAAGGAAGTGTTTTTGTTTTGTTCTTGTGTTATGTTTAGTTACTAATTTGTAGAACTATAAAAACTGTATGTACAGAAACTTCTGAGGGGGAAACATAGGGGTAAAAAATTAATTAATATATGTGCTGTCACATGAGAAATTTAAATGGAGTAATTTCTTATATCCAGACATATCCGTATTATGTCAACAACAATAACAATCAATCTCTGATGACCATCAATGATTGTGTTTTGCTTCTCTCACAATATGCAAATAAACATATAACTCACTTTCATAATATTTCTATTTGGCCAACTCTAAACATTCACAATAGCTTGCATCCAGAAAGCTAGTTCACTCAAGATGATAGACCATAATTTAGATGTACTGCATTATGGACTTTTCTCATTGAAAAAAGTTCAGTGTGGCTCACAGAGATGAGAAAGTGGTCCCATGTGGCTTCAAAACACTACATTAAGTATATGTACCTGATTATATATCTGAATGTGATTTGGGGGATTGGATTCTTATTGTATCTTAAATGCATTGACATCTGCTGTTTTATCTGTCCGGTTCTGATAACATTTCCTGAGATTCATTTTAATGTCAGGTCTGACTGACCAGGACCTGACAGAATAAACTGTTCTTCACCTCAAGGACCCCAGCTCATGCAGCGTACACCAACTCCACTCAGTATGCTTTAATACACCATAAAGGAGATAAATATGAAAATGAGGTAAGTTATTTATGAGGTTTATGAGACTAAACAAACACCAAAAAGTCTTAGACTTAATCCAGACCACCATTTATTGTATGTGCTATGTACAGCAATCAAAGCACAAACACGCACATGCAGACAAAATCAATATCAGCACTTGAGTCCTATGCCTTAAGCCCTCTTTGATCAGAAAGCCAACAAGATGCCTCTTTGTTTTTACCTTCTGGGCAGAAGTCAAACGCTTTTGTCTCTGATGTGTTTTATGTACTGTTATATTTTAAAAAGATTATTGTTAGCTTTGGTTAAACCTGCATGAATTGATTTTTTGACCACTTGGGTGCAGTGCAACAAGCTGTAAACAAACAGTGACATATCTCCTTATAAGGTTGTTATAGCGAACGAGTTAGCAAACAGTTGCCTAATTGGAGCAACAATAACATTCATTTTGAGTCATGTTTCTGGCCACCTGATGGATCTAAGTTCAATAATCACTCTCCTTTTAGCTCTCTTTTTGCTCTCTACCAACTCCTGAGGGAAATATCTGGCTCTTTAGTTGCTACTATAAATACCACATTAGCTAGCCGCTAACTTCTTATGTCTGCATTTGGTGCTGGGCAGGTGTTCAGTGGGTTTATAAGAGCTTTTTTGCTGATGACAGCTGCCTGCCGTTGTTGAAAACAGGCTGATGAGAGCTGTGAGACTAAACCAAAACAGTAATGTTGCAGCCCGTAAAACCAAAACAAAACACTAAAAGGTTGTGTAGAGGTAGGGGAACTGCAGAGTCGGATGATAATTCTTTGTGGGTTTGTCTGTATGAGTGTCCCCTTTTACATTACACATAATAATTTGTTAATATAAAAATATTGATAACAGCAGCTTCAATGTCGAACTCAAAAATAAAGAAATTTATTACATTTTCACCATCTTGCTTACTATTATGAGATTAAATGGGACAAATTGGGAGGCGTAAAGGTTTATATATTAAGAAAAAGCAAGAGAAACATTAAAACTGTCTTATTTTCTACTACAAAATTATGCCATTTGAGCTGTAAATTTTGTTGTCAGTCAACAGTTTTTGACTATAGCATTATGAGAATATTTTGCTGACAGATTGTAATGATTACAAGCAGCCACACTGACAAAAATAACTCATGTTATTTTTGCTTTCATCTGCATATACACACACTCGTAAAAACAATTGCGCACACACAGCATCCTCACCCCATGTCTTAATCCAATAAATGGTTAACCTTGTGGAGATTTGCTTTTTGACCCCAAATGGGAGGTGTGTGTTTAAATTTCTGTCGCTTTCTGTTTTGATTGCAGTTCATGTTCTGGTCCAGCCTCCAACATGATAAACATTCCTGGCATGGACCAATTATAATGCTTTAATTACCCCTTTTTTAACTCAACTCCTGAATAAATAAATGAAAAACACAAGTTCCCACCCATAAAAACAGAAAGATGCACTGTTTCAGAGTTCAATTCACTGATTCACTGTTCACTATGCTACCTCAGCCAGCCACCATGTGACCAGCTGCCCATGACTTGCAGTGTATGTCACACAGACAGTTCCCTACTAAAACAGGAAACTACTCAGCATAAACTCAGTTCCACTAAGAAGGAGCAAGGAGACCAGCATCCATAAAAGGTAAATTTCAATTTGGATTCTTTTAAAACATTTCACTTTTAAAAATTTAAATCTTGTAAGTGGAAAAGGGAATCAAAGCAGTCGGATTAAAGTTTATCCCAGTCTATACCATCTAATATGGATGATGTATGCCTGATTATTTCTGTCTGTGTGATCATTGTCCCAGTCTATGTATTGCCAGTGAAGCATGCCTGTTTTTTCCTAAGAAGTGTCTGAGATGTGTTAAACGTCAAAGAGGCCATGCTTCCCCGGATATCCCTTTGATGTCATCTGTATCACCTGCTCTACAGTCACAGTCTAAGAGTGTGTCTATGTGTGTGCGTTCATGTGTGTGCATGCTCCAAATTTGTCCAGCATGACGGCATCCTCCAGCGACCTAGTAAACATTCTATTATAGAGTTATCACCATCACATCTACGGACACTTAAGTGTGTTTACAGGAGCTATAAAATCTATTAAAGACAGGCTATCCTGGGGACGAAGAAAGAAAGGGTCACAAGTATGCAGAGCTTAGCCCTGCAGAAGCCAACCATGATCGGTACGTACTGTAGCAGCAGTTATGGATGTGTGTGTGTGAACATTTTTTGCATCTGCACAAGCACAAACTTTCTCTCAATGTACATGGCTTTCGTTACACCCTTTGTACCATCGGAAAGTGGTTGACAACAGGTCCCGACACCTCGGCGAGCTAGCCAAACATTTCAGAAGTCTCTGGAGTTCCAGCGCTGCTGTGTTTGTTCAGGGCAGTTAATCTCTGTCGGCAGATCTAAATTTACAGGACAATAAATTATCACAGATCTGGTTGTCTGGCTTGCACGCATGCATGTGTGCATACACATGGACATTGTGGCTTGTCTGTCCCTGGAGGACAGTGTATTTTTAGGGCCTGTGTTGTATTCTGACCTTTCATTAGCTTTATAGATAATGCTACTGGATTTTCAGCTGATTATTATCTGAACTCAGGCCTGGTCCTTTTATCCTCACGGCTACAAACACGCAGAAATTATGACAGTATTAAATCCATCTACAATAAGTCATCCTGCAAGAATTAAAATATTTATAATGTCCTCATCAGAAAAATGACAGCATTGATCATGTGTTCAAACACTTAAGATGACCTGTGTTTACAAGCGACCTCTTGTGGCCATGCAAGTTATGACAGTTGTCTCTGAGAAGCAAAGATGAAAGTAGCATAATGTTGTCAAAGTGCTGCAAATCCTTCTAAAGAGGAGGTTGGGGTGTATGGCTGGGTGCGTCCAACTTTTACACTGGGGACCAGACACCCGTCTCCTACCAACAGTCAACAACTGGTTTCTTTTGACCATGACCCTGATCTTCACCTGACCTTAATAGAGTAGTTTTAATTGCCTAAACTAGGCAGGGATTCAGACCGAAAACAGGCCTGACTTGAAACAGTGCCAGGGGCTGTAATACTCACATATAGGATTTTACAACTTTTTAAGAAATAGGGTGTTCACCTTACAAAGTAATTTGCCAGGAATGTGCGCTTGCATGCCTTAACCATAGATGTGGTAAATCGTTTTTGTAACTGTATTGGAAGGCCCTAACAAACAATGTTGTCCTGCTGCTAGGGGAACCAGATCAGACAACACACATGGGGGCGCCCTGGTAGCTCACCTGCTAGAGAGTGTACCATCATTAAGTATTTCTGATTCTGATTAAGTCTGAGTCCTTACCGCAACAGTTTGGGTTCAATTCCAACCTGCAGCCCTTTGCTGCATGTCATCCTCTCTCTCTATTTGTTTCAAATGTCAAATAAAGGCAAAAAATCATCTTTAAAGAAAACGCTTATATGGGTCATTTTGTAAGGCAATGACAAATTAGTTACTTTGTGGAGCAATTGTTATTACTATGAGATGTTAGTTAAGTCAACTTTATTTATTTGGCCCAATATCACAAATCACAAATTTGCCTCGAGGGGCTTTTAAAACCTGTACAGTATACGACATCCTCTATCCTTAGGAAATTATGCTGGATACAGTAACACTCCACATCTTTCCCTAACTTGCTTCAGTTGATCTCCTTTTTGTCTTTGTCCTTCTTCCACCTGTCCCTTGTTCATATTCCCTCGGACCTGCCCAGTGTTGAGTTTGCCCCTGTGTGTCCCATCAGTAAGGGAACTCAGCCAGGTCTGACGACAGGCTGTCCTCCCTGCTCCAGCCTGCCAGGGGATGGGAATACACGCTGAGCTCATCCCTGGACTGCCTGACTAGTGACAGCCCACAGCATAATCCCCACAGGGGACACATTACTGGGCCATTAGTCCAACTCTTCCACCTTCAGTGTACGCCTCTGGCTTGCCCTTGGTTCATTCAGCCCATTCCCTTTTTCCCTGCAACTTTCCTTTCAAAAATAATCCTGAGTGATTATAATGTATCAACACAGAAATCAATTGGATTAGTCCAAAACCGCTGTAAATCTCACCTTTATCCCTCCTTCACCCCAGAGCAGCGTTTAAACACAGCAACCCCCGTCAGTACTTTTCCTCTGAGGAGATGGTTGCCAGATTGGACCTCGTTCATCAGGGCAAACTTTTCCTCCAACTGACAAGAAGGCGCTTGACTCTGTTATTGTTTATGAGGAGAAAGCTGGGGTCAAGTTCACAAGCTGGGAGAGAGACAGAGAAAGAGAGAAAGTCTGTTCCAGCTCCAGCCCCATGAGAGAGAGCATAACTCAGCCGTGTTTGTGCTTCCCTAATTCCTTTTGATTTAGCAGAAAATTGTGAGCTAAGCTGCAGCGCACAAATATTCACCAGAGCTTTGAGCTTTGCCTCACCTTGCGGCCTCTCGTGGAGTACCCACTCTAGTCTGTGTTTGTGCATGTGCCTGTCTCTGAAAACATTTAAAAGTGTGTGTCTCCCATTCTGACAGCAGCCTGGCTCTCGAGCTCTAAGCAGAAATACAAATGTCTCTAAAAAAGGAGCTTAGCTTTAACAGCAGCTTTGGCATAAACACTGGAACTGTTTTCTCAAGCTTTAGATGAAATAGCAGTTTGCGACAGCTATAGCTAATTCTAATAGTTTCAATTCCGATAGGGATTTTCCTGATTTGTTTACATGTTTGTTAGTATTACTGGGTCAGCTGAATCAACTGTGGTATTCTTAATCCAATATCACAAACTCCCCAGAGTAGTCCAAGTGTACGCTGATAAAAAACCGTGTGAATTGATGTCTGTAAACAAGTCGAGCAGTCGTTTTTTAAGTTTGTGAAAGGTACTTTGGATACTTAAAAGTAGCTTTTAATCTGTCAGGAGCCATTCAAGGACAAAGAGAAATATCAGAGATTTGATGATGGATGACAGATCACTTCAAAGCCTGGAAACAAATTGAAGATGCACACACAAGCATGGGAAGAAAGGTAAGGATGGTCACTCTCCAGGGACAATGTACAGTTTGTGTGTGTGTGCATGCTTTATTTGAGCGCTGTCTTGAGAACTCTCTCTCTTACACATGTGGTTCATATTTAAGACATAGTGCTGTTCCACTGGACGATTTTGGCTCTGTTCTCCCAGTCCTACATTCCCTGCTTTTTTCTCTGACTTTCATTTCTGCTGTACTTTGGGTGGTGCGTGGCTGCAGGTATGACAAATATTTAAATAAGTATTTGTTAATAATAATATATAATATTAATATGATGTAAGTGTGCCAGATTTAGTCAAAATACTTATTTTTATCTGCAGTCCCCAGGCAGCTTGAACATTAAGGTCTATGTTACGCAGTATTATGTGAAAGGTGTATGTAAGGAACAGCATGAGGAGTAGAAGAAGTAGGATAGTATACATATCCAGTGAATATGATAGTGTTGATTCTAATTATTAATAACTGACACTAACAATAGATGTGAAATAAAATATCTGTGTGAATATCCACTATACTTTATCTGTGACTGCAATTAACAATTGCATTTCCAACACATTAGCGCTGTAGAGCATTCACTCTCTCATTGTGTTTCTACATCTAAATGACTGCATTTTGCAGCATTTTTCATTAAGAATGGAAAATACCCTTTTTGCCAAAAAATTCCTTTAAAATATGAAAAACCACATTTTTCATGTGATTTAATTATCCAATTTTACTGGGTTGTAAAATGAAGGCGCCATCATTGGTTATAATAATTTCTGTCTGTGGTTACAGATGAACTCCTCACATTAGGACCTCTCGACCTCAACAGCATCATCACCCCAGCACCAACACACACACGAACGCACCTCTCTCCATCCATCCCTCTTTAATATCTCCTTCCTGGTCAAACTCTGTAACCCCTGCATCTACCCAATGGGCGAGGGGAGCTGTCAGCAGCGAGCCCTCCCTCATCTCTCTCTCTCTCTCCCCCTCTCTCTCTCTCAGCTCTGACTCTGTCCACAGCGCACTGATAAAGGAGAGGTCCGGTGCGAGCATCCGACCCAGCAGAGTCACACAGCCGACAGAACTCGCATCTGCCAACCTTTGGCTCCAGCTGTTTTTCGGATCCTATTTCTGCCTCTGAACTAAGGAAACACCAAGGATAGGTGTTTCGGGATCCGACTAAAGAAGTGAAATAGCCGACACTTGTTGCGCGTCTCGTCAGGTAAACCTCCTGTCGGCATCCAGAAGTGCTCAGTGGAGAGTCTGGTGCGCACATGGCACCGAAAACGCGCTTCTCACACTCCTGACATTCGCGCAACATGAAGCAACACACTGGATAATGAGGCCTACCTACTGAATGGGTGCCTAGCCTACTTCACATCAAACCTTGTCTGTTAAAGTTGGGCATTTACTTCTGAAATCTGATTTTTTTTTTTTTTGGGGGGGGGGGGACTTTTGGTGGTTGAAAAATCGCAGAGCCATGCTGGGTTTAAACAGAATTCTGAGCCTCCGGGCAGCCCGGATTCGGAGCTGTGGTTCGACGGGAGCCAGACTCTCATCCCGGTCTTCTTCATGCCAAAACCACGGTGCCAGTTCGAGGATTTACTGTGCCTGTCTGTTGCTGCTGCTGGTGACGCCTCGGGTGGACTCTTCATGGTGGTGAGTACTGTCTGCATCCATCACACCTACACGCCTACCTGCCTGCCAGCAAGATTCATGGGAGCTGGATTTGTATAGCCTATTTCCTTTTGGAAGGAACAATTACGTAAATAATAATAATAATAATATCGAAATTAAATCAAGAGCCTAACTGTAAAAGGAAGGCAAGAAAATGCCACACAATTTGATCATTCATCACTGATCTTAATCATTTGAAACGGGGCTGGGACTACTGCCGAGCTTTGGGTCTTTCATTAGAAACTTCAGGGTTTCATCTGCCAACGAATTGAACTTATGAGAACTATTTTAATAACTCCTTTTCCAAAAGCAAAAGCAAAACCCGTTCCAATTAATTCGGAGCAGTGATTTTCCAGCAGACAAGACAAGGCCATATGAGGGTTGAGGGTTTGTATCAGTTAATTTATTGCCGCGGACTCACTGTATAGCCGAAAGTGCTTTTCTAATCACTGTTGCTGCGCAGTTGCTGGCAACATTTTAAACGTTATCATTCTTGTTCTTATTTGTGCATTTTTGCTGTAAATAATCTAAAGGCATGGGGTTTATTAGAAAGAGTGTCATAAGCTATTATTTGTCACGAATGAGTGCATTGGCTTGTAATTTTTATGGGGAACAAATGACCGCAAAGAAAAACTCTAAGTGTTTTTCTGTCATCATTTAATTTAGGCAAAGTCAAAATGATTTGCTCCTGAAAAAAAAAGTAAGAAACACGATGGAGCATTAATAGTGAAAATAACCTAAATTATGAGTTTGTAAACTAGATTCAAGCTTCTTTAGGATTTTGTTTCTAAAGCGCATTTTCTTCGTGTCAGTTTGTTGGCCTGCCATATTGAGCAATAATAATAGAGCGATAAATGTAATTTATGCCGGCGCTGTTGGCTGAGCGCGTGTTCAGCTCAGCTGGAGCCTGTATTCGACAAGGCAGAGCAGTCATTAATTCACCAGGTACCACACACACACACACACACAAATTATTTCACTAAAATACCCCAAAACCAGCCATCTAGAGCGTAGGTGAGGAGTGAAAAAATATCTCATTGCCTGTGCAATAACATATGTGAAAGTGTCCATATGTGAGTGTGTTTAGAGGAGAAGTGTCTGTGTGTGGGCGGGTATGGGGGTGATGGAATGCCTAATAGTTTGTGTAGATTAAAAGCAGTTATGGGGAGTAGTGGGAAGAGTGTGTGTAGAGGCTTTAGCTGGGCATTATTGGCTTTCAGGGGAATTTAGAGTAGGAGATACATTATTTAACTCTTTATCAAATTTCTGTGGGTGCACAGTAAGTGATGATATGGACAGATCTGGGGCTTTAACAACCCAGGGGCGTAGCAAAAATTATTGTGGGATGTATCAGCCATTTGGAAAGGGGGGTGGCATGTATAATATAATACAAATGCATAATAATAAATACATTTTATTACGATTTTCGATACGATTTTCTTGTGAAATATAAACAACGCCCACAGTTTCCAAGTATTTGACAAAAGTAAACAGTCTAAACAGGAACAATTAGTGTGTATGTCTGTGCCAGGTAGTTTGTTGTGCCCAAGTTCCATTTTGATCCACAAAAGAAAAGTAAAGTGAGCATTAAGTTGCTTATTTGCTGCATCTTTAGCAAATGTATCAGGAAATCCCCAGACTAAAGTGAAATGATTTCTTACTGATGATGCTAGAAAATGATCAGATCTTTTTGTGTGTGTTTCTTGTATGATCCAATGGGGCTTGAGAAGATGACAGGGCACCAAGAGGCTGATGTAATAAAGGAGGAGTTGTGGCTGGTCCATCAGAAGTCAAAAGAAGCCTTCCCTATTTGTCTCCTACTTGTGTATGATTCACAGTAGAGTCGCAGGGCTTTACAGCATGTTGTTTTAAACCTGCAGATAATGATTTACTATCCTATAAAATCCACAAGTCCTCCTGCCTCTCAGAGAGAAAGAGAGAGAGAAAATTAAGTGTGACTTGCTGCTCTGGCTCTTTCCTTTGATGAGCACTCTGTTCTTATTCCTCCTCTCTAATCCCACTCTGGGGAGTAGAGAGCCTCCAGACTCCATCCTCTCGCCCGGCCTCGTAAAACACGACCACACAGCTACACGCTCCCTGACCTGTGCCCGCTGACCCGCCAAAGCCCTGCGGCCACCAAGCTACACACACATAGGAGCACGTCACGATTAGGTTTAGAGTTTATTTTGGGCAAGCTGAACGCAGCATTTATCTTGATCGGATACTGTAAGAGTCTGTTTTATTAGGAGAGGGGGAAAGATTGGAAGACGCATGCATGAGAACTGTGAGTAAGATGAGAATGAGAGCGAACAGGCAAAAGACAGAGAGAAGCAAAATGAGTAAATGGGGTTTTAGTTTGACAGGGTTATTGGAGACCCCAGACTTCGTGCTCTGATTTGTGACAGCATGATTTCAACTATCCCATTGGGAAACATTTAAACACACATACACACGCAGGTCTTGTGGGGAGAGGTTAAGTGCTTATTTATTTGGAGAGCGGAGTAAATGGTTTCCACTCCCCTCCTTCTTGCAAACCTTAAACTGTTAAGTGTAGTGAACTCTGACTCACAGAGGGCTGTTGCTGCAGCTCTCCTTCATGCCACTCACCACCTTTGAGTGTGTGTATCCCCATGTGTATACACCTACCATATGAGGGTGCCTATGTGTACTAATCAATTGCAATATACCATCAATCACTGCTGTACTTCGTATTCCACACATGAATCCTTCTAAAGTTAGTGTGGATTCAGATCCAAACCGCCTAGAAGTTTTTTGTGTTTTTTGCATTATCAGGTACATCGGTGCGCTGGGGGCCCGTGTGATCTGTGACAACATCCCAGGCTTGGTGAACAAGCAGCGGCAACTCTGCCAGCGCCACCCAGACATCATGCAGGCCATCGGTGAGGGCACCAAGGAGTGGATCAGAGAGTGCCAGCACCAGTTCAGACACCATCGCTGGAACTGCAGCACACTGGACCGCGACCACACTGTGTTTGGACGTGTCTTGCTACGGAGTAAGTCCATGTGTGTGTAAACATGTATGCCTGTCTGACAACTGACTGTGTGGCCAAAGCGTATAGATACTGAGCCTGAACCTGAGCCCCTTCTGCTACTGTCTCACTCCTCATTCTTACCCATTTTCTCCACTTTTACAGCCTTATCTCTCTCTTCTCCTCTCTGTCCTTCTCCCCTCGCTCTGTTCTTCCTCCGATCTTTCATTCTCATACTCACGAATGCTGGTGCTCCATGTTTATAGTTGCTAATGGACTGTTGTTATGCCTTACGCCTCGTCAATAAACACACGGACTTTGAGACGTGGGCTTGTCGTCATTTTGTTTTTCCACTCCTGGCAGTCCTCTCTGCTTTGTAACAGATTCATGCCTACACACACATGCACACAGGCGCACATGCATGTTATACATATTTTCCTACTATCTTTGTAGCCAGTGCATGTATATGTCCTCCATATGAAGGGTTTTATAACTGCAGACAGTCTGAATTATTAAACAACAAACGGACAGGGGCTCTTCAGTAAAAACACCTGATAGCCAAGCGACACTGGTCAAGTCAGCTGGTTATTTTGAATGCAGAGCGCTGACACAGTGATGCACCTGTAAGTCACTGTTGCATGCAGTGCAAGCCTTAAAAAGAGTGACTCTACTTTGTTGCTTTTTCAGCAAAGCACAATGGTAAATGCTTCATTTACAGCAGTTCATTGTAGTGTATCTGGATTCTGGTTGCACAAAATAAGGTGCTCTTCTCTGCAGATTTAGTATCTAACGTCACCGACTCTCCTTGGCTTGTTACTGTCCCTCTTCCAGCCATCCTAAGCATGTGTGGGGGCCATCGATGCATGGAAAAAAGAAGCAGATATGGAGATATGTGTGTGTGTGTGGTGGAAAGGAATAAACAGTAATGTAGATGTAAATATTTAGAGAGATATTTTCACTGTCAGACAAACAACGCAGGTTTGAATGATGACCAGCAATGCCCTCCTCCATCCTCCCCCACATAAACCCCCTCAACAGCACCCACTGCCCCCTTCTCCTCACCCTAGAGATGGACTGGGACATTCCAGTAAATACAGAGCAAGCAGATTGGATCACACAATCTCTTCTGGTCGAGGCTGGTTCAGATAGGTTTGCAGAGTGAACATGTATCTTGTTTTCAGATACAAAAGTGTTCCACCAGTCATTTATAATCAGTACTACATCAGTTAGTTTTGTTATTGTGTTATTTTGTAGTGCTGGTACTTGAGTATTTCCATTTCATGAAACGTAATCCTTCTACTCCACGTCATTTCAGAAAGAAATATTGCTTCCCTCATGTATTTATGTGTTAGTTTGCAGGACAGTGTTTTAAATTAAAATCAAATTCATAAATTATTATTTATCCTACCCTGCAGATTACAGAATAGTTTGCTACAGCACATTTCATGGCAATCTATATTTAAAGGTCTAGCATGTAACATTTAGAAGGATCTATTGTCAGAAATGTAATATAATATTCATAGGTATGTTTTCATTAGTGTATAATAACCTGAAAATAAGAAATACTGTGTTTTCATCACCTTTGAACAAGCCGTTTTTATCTACATAGGGAGCAGGTCCCCTTCTACGGAGACCGCCATGTTGAATTGCCATGTTGCTACAGTAGCCCAGACAAACCAAACACTGGCTCTAACCTTCTGCGTTTTTTTGTGAGTTTCTAGGCCATCGTAGTTTCTCCTACACGCTTGGAAGGCATTCGGGTATTTAGGTGGTTGCAATCTACAACTTCACCGCTAGATGCCACTAAATCCTGTTCCACACTCTTCCTTTAATTATTTATTCAAGATACATATATTTATTTATATTTTTATTAGATGTTGATGTTTCTTGTGTGAAAGTAAAAAAACCTCTATGATTCTGAATCGATTCATAAATAGTAAATAATAAATAATATCCAAAAACAGTTTTTTGTACATTTTTAATAAAGTTATGTTTATGGAATGAAAAAAGTGGAACTCAACTGCAAGAGCGCAGTGCATTAACCGGACGATGTATAGCAAGCACATGCAAGAGTGCAGTTCATCTTCAAAAAAGGCAAGTGTTGAGGCGTATTTTGGATTTAATAACTTAGTATTAGTATTTTGTGGATACTTTGTACGCCATCACCCAGAGACTAGCTAACGTTAGTGGAGTGGAGCACCGAACTCCAGCACTAACAAACAAGACCAGCTGACCAACTCACACTGCAGCACTTTACAAAACTCCCAGCCAACTCTGGTCTGGTGAAGAAAATAACTTGATCCAGTGCCAGTACAGCGTTTTGGATAACAATGGCTTTACCCGGTATTAATGCTACAGGAGAGAGGTTGTTCTCCACTTCTTGAGATATAATGTTAATAACAACACAGCAGAGTTGTTATTACTGTTATATAAGAAAACCACTCTGTTAGATTGACCAAGTAACTAAAGATGGACAAGTTCTTCTGCGACTTGCTTCCATGTTGTTTTTTGAGGCGTTCATTCCCACGGGCACTGCAAAAAGCAGACCAAACACTATATCTAATTCTCTATGCGCCTTTGGCCTAACAATAGATGAGTCATATTTTAAGGAACTAAGGAGACCAGAAAAGCACAGCAATGGTAGAAAATGCTGTCATGACATCACCCTGGCGCTGATTAATGGGGTATCACTGTGTCTGTATTTAAACAATTTATGTGAGCAGAGGAGAGCCCCGCAGCTAGGATTATTTCCATGATAATATTTAAACAGAGCTGTCCTATACTCCACATCAGGCCTGATATGCCCCCGTCAGCTGCATCTTCACGTCCTGATGGCTCACGCCCAGGTCTGGTCATGGCATTATGTGTTTCTGTCTATGCATGTTAACATGTGGGCTGCACAGGTTTAAGTCTTCAGGTCTTAGAGAATTTATTGTATTTCATGATATATGAGTAACTGCAATTTCTGTAATAGACAATAATAGATTGTGTTATTCTAACCTCCACCTCAGTCTAACCTCTGTTTCTTTTTTGCTTTTGTGCTCTCTGTCTCTCTTTTTCAGGCAGTCGTGAAGCAGCATTCGTCTACGCCATCTCCTCAGCAGGAGTGGTGTATGCACTCACTCGCGCTTGCAGCCAGGGGGAGCTGAAGACGTGTAACTGCGACCCGCACAAGCGTGGACGGGCTAGTGATGAAAGAGGAGAGTTTGACTGGGGTGGCTGTAGTGATAATATCAACTATGGGATAAAGTTTGCAAAAGCTTTCATAGATGCCAAAGAGAGGACTGTTCGAGATGCACGGGCGCTCATGAACCTACATAACAACCGCTGTGGCAGAACAGTAAGTGATTACAGCAGCGTCAATTTACCCAAATAACGAAAAAAAAACATATTTTCTCACTTACGTCTAGTGGTATATCTAGCTATGCAGACTTTTGTTTTATTTTCCCAAGTTTTGATATATCTGCATCTTGGACCCCATTTACACCTGGTATTAACACGCAATCTGTATCTGGCAACGATATATGATAATGGATAATGATCATGTCCCTTTACATTTACACTTGGTATTACAGTTAAAGTGTTCTCGTTATCTTCATTCCACCTGCATTGTGATCGATCTCTATATGCAAATCACGTAAGTGGAGCAGGCGCACTAGTGGATGATGCAGAGTTAGGTAACCTATCAACATGATGGAGGAATTTTTTTCTTTAACAACATAGCCAAACTGTTCAGACTGCATTGCAGTCACACCTTGCTGGGATCCAATCTCAATGCGAGCCAGACCACCTCCAGATGAGGTCGGGCCAATCAGACAGCATTCCCAATTGCAATGCATCCTGAGTGCATTTTATGGTCACTTTTTATTTGAAATTATTGGAAAATATAAAAAATTTTATCTGTAATCATCTCTTCACTTCAGCCATGTCTTGTACTCCAGCAGGGGGTGTTCCTAAAATGCACTGTTAGTCCGTTTACTGACTCCCGTGGGGAGCCGAGTGTTATGATATGTGGAGGTGAGATTGTAAAACGCAACTGCCTTGAAATGTTAATGTGTCACTCAAGTGAGGCAGTGGAGGTACCACGAATTAACAGAAATGTATTCACGTGCTGAGGCAACAAGCAGGCAGGACAGGAAAAAAGCATGGGCAGAGTTGTAAGCACAACCTATCAGAGTTATAAGCACAACCTATGGGTGCTAGCATGGTCAGCGGGCTAACAACAGCATTACACAAGTTGAATATTAAACTGGCTGGACACTGGAGAGATTTGTGATTTTGTGTGTAAACGTTCAATCTGATTTAATTCTGCATAAAGCAAGCAAGGTGGGGTCAATCTGTGACCGGCATCGAATACACCTTACCCCGTTCCTCATAGAAATGAATGGGGAGCAAAATCCAGTGTGCCCACAGCTACAATATATTTTAAAGAGTTTTCCCTCGGGGATCAATAAAGTATTTCTGATTCTGATTCTGAGTAGGATAAGCTAGGTGAGTTGCATTCAAATTAGTCTGAACTTGATTTTTTGTCAAAGTGACAACCCTAGTGCATTTACACCTTGCATTAACATGTTTTTTCTTATACATACAATTTTCCAATACAGATCACATGTCAATACGAAGTGTAAATAAAAAAATAAAGGGTCTGAGATTTCTGTTGCCACCCCAATGGAGGTAAATGGAATTTTGTTTGTGGTGCTCACAGCGTTAAAAAATACATTTAGAGAATTCAACAGCAACATCTCTTTCCAGAAATAGTGTCCCCATATCCCTGGATAATCCAGAGACTTCACTGTGACTTCGCAAAAGCTTTGATAGGGACTATTTTTATATATATTTCGAAAACCCCGGAAAATGAAACCAAAAATGATCTACAAGACTAGATACCACTAGAGGTACATTAAGTGAGAAATATATTTTCATGGAATTTGGTTAAACCAGCACTTTAAGAAACGTTCCTGCCTTTGCGCTGCATTTTTAGAACATGTAAAACCAAATTTCATGATGGCTAAAACAACATACACTTCTCTCTGTATATTTAGGCAGTGAAGCGATTCATGAAACTGGAGTGTAAATGTCACGGTGTGAGCGGCTCTTGCACGCTGCGGACATGTTGGATGGCCATGTCAGACTTCAGGAAGACCGGTGACTACCTGAGGAGGAAATACAATGGGGCCATCGAGGTGACAATGAATCAGGATGGGACAGGCTTCGCTGTAGCTAACAAAGCCTTCAGGAAGGCCACCAAGAACGACCTGGTCTACTTTGAGAACTCTCCGGATTACTGCCTACAAGACAAATCAGCAGGTAAGACGGCAAAAGGAGAGAAGAAGAAGGTGGACTGGACTGAAAGACACAGAGAGGCAGTTTCTCATGGATGTTGATGGATTGCCCTCGACTGTGTTATGTTTTAGGGGTGTTATGTGTATGTTGTGTATATGTTCATGCATGACTAGTATGTTTGTGTGTGTGAATGTCAGTGTGTGTGTGTCTCCTGTGTGATGTCTGTGGAAGCTAATATCCTTGTACCCTGGGGACATGGTCGTTCTGTGACCACCTGACCTCTATCAGTCTCTGTCAACACACACACATATACACAATCCCGCAATCATAGAATGTGTTGTTCAACCTTTACACAATACACCTAATCAGGTATGGCTGTTTCTGATTGGCTGGTTGATGGATGAAAAACTGTCTGACAAACTTTTATGATATTTGACATCAACACCTCCATCACTCAGAAGCTTTGTCCAGTTCTTCCTCGTCCTTGCTTCCTTTGTCTGCCTCTCTCTTCATTCCTGCGTCCATCCTCCCCCTCTTTCTCACCTTCCCAGTGGAATCCACAGCCTAGGGACACAAGCGGCTAATTTAAAAAAAAAAAAAAAAATCACTTCTTTCTGTCTGTCACAGTCTCTCCCTCTCTGTCTGTCTGAACTAAGAGTAGCTGGAGGGCAGAGTGGGCCTCAGAGTGTGAGAGCCTGTCTGTCTGTCACGCTCCACTGTCCATTTAACCCTCACACACACACACACACACACACACACACACACACACACACACACACACACACACACACACTCATAGAGTGGCTTCAAAGGGAGCAGTGGCTTGGGAAAGGCAGTGTAACTATAGGCCACTCTACCAACACTGCATAGTTGTGTGTGTGGGTCTGTTGTTCTATGGGCAGCTTGTTGTGATAGGTAGCAGTTCAAACAGGGAGCTTCTCACACGAAACACCAGCACTAATCTCTGTGGGGATGACATTCACATAAGACACAGACAATATGCCACTGCATTAGGTAATAGCCGGACTGCTAAACACTCCGATACACTGAACAATGATGACTAGCGTGCTACTGCAGCTCAAATATTGCACCAAATAGAGAGCTAAAGTGAAACTAAAACTTTGGGGTTCTGTTCCAGAAGTAAGAAAACCTCATTCGAAACAAGTGACATTTGTAATAATACAAATTACTAAAGGTCCAGCCCTGTAAAATAATCTTGTTTACAGTATATCCTGAGGTTCACTCCATTTGTCTAGACAGAAATGGTGAATTTGGAAAAAACTGTGTAATGTTCTATTTAGTATTTCTATTTTTAGTTGCCTTTAACGAACATTTTCCACAAGCTCGAGACTGTCACAGAATGTTACATTTTAACAAAATTAAATATTAACACTAATAGAATCAATTCAGATCATTTAAACGGGTCTATACATAGTTTATTTGTATCTGGTTTTATTTGTTAAGTGCTCCAATTAAGTAACACAGCAAAAGTAGCTAATTTAAAGGGACAGTTCACCCCTAAATCAAAAATACATGTTTTTCCTCTTACCCGTAGTGCCCATTTATACATCTAGATAGTTTTGGTGTGAGTTGCCAAGTTTTGGAAATTTCAGCCATAGCGATGTCTGCATTTTTTGAATCAAATTTTTTGACTATATGGCACTATTTTCTTTCTACCGATAGTTCCTATTGGATTATCTTGAGTCATATTGGGTCATGATTTTCTGGAAAGAGACATTGCTGTTGAGTTTTTCAAATGTATTTTTTTTTTTTTTTGGTGCTTTGAGCACCACAAGCTGAGTTCTATATAGTCCCATTATATTCAAGAAAGGCAGACATCTCTACTGCCAATATCTCCAGAACTCTCCAACTCACACAAAAACAGTTTAGATGGATAAATAGAACGACAGGTAAGAGGAAAAATACATATTTTGATTTGGGGATGAACTGTCCCTTTATGCTATTTAAATGTTATCACTATACACTCTTGGTATAATTCCTGAACACTCCCAGAATAATGGGAGATTTTCTTATTCTTCCATTCTGTCAACATTGCGGGAATGCAGCATAAACGTCACCAGTTGAATGGTGGACTGTGAAAATGGACAGGAAAGACAAATACAGTTTTTCATTCAGCAAAGATTACAGCTAAAAAGTTAGACAGATAAAATTAGAAGAGAGCGGGGATGGATATCAGGAGGGATAAAGTTACATTTGCATGTAATAAGCGTACTTCCACACTGGACAAATTTCATGGGAGCTGCAGGTTTTTTGAATGTTGACAAACTAAGTGCTGTTTAACTTTGTTAAAATCATGAAGGGTTCAATTCTAATTACAAGTGCTGTAGTAGATACTCATTTATCTTAGAATATGATAGTAACCCAGGAACAAGTTTCACTGTTTCAGAAAAACCAATGAAAGTATCCCTCAATTAGAGATTGCATCAAGTTACAGAGGCTAGTGGAACAGCAGCTAGCCTTGATGTGATGTTAAGACTAGGGGTGTGACTAAGGATTGTAAACCTGCCGATTGCGTTCTTGATTAATTGATTAATTGTTTAGTATATAAAATGTCAGAAAATGGTGAATGTTCATTACAATTTCACAAAGCCCAAGGTATTATCTTGAAATTACTTGTTTTGTCTAGCCAATAGTCCAAAACCAAAGATATTCAGTTTCAGCAAATCCCCACAACTGAGAAGCTACAACTAGGTAATGTTTGGCTTTTTCGCTTGAAAAATTACTTAAACAATAATCAAAGGAGATGGAGATTAATATTTATTTGATTAACTAATCAGTTAATCAAGTAATCATTTCAGCTCTCTATAGAAATGACCCACCAGTTGTTGTATTTTCAGTAGAAGAACTGGCAGAGAAGTAAAACATAAAAGACCAGTTAAAAAATTAGTTTAATTAAATTTTAGCTTATTAGCTAACTCTTTTGTACTCTTGTACAGGTTCCCTGGGCACGGCTGGGCGGGTCTGCAATAAGACATCGCGTGGCACAGATGGCTGTGAGGTCATGTGCTGTGGGCGGGGCTACGACACCACGAGAGTCAAGCAAATCACCAAGTGCGAGTGCAAGTTCAAATGGTGCTGCGCTGTGGAGTGTAAGGACTGTGAGGAATCTGTGGACATACACACGTGCAAAGCCCCTAAACGAGCCGAGTGGTTGGATCAGACCTGAGGACACGCCCCTTCTACCCCCTGTAATGCAACCCCACCCCTTTCCCCTTTACAGGACATCCTGTGGAACATGGCATTCTGGGAAAGTTTGTCCGAAAGTGCTCTGTGTCTCTGCCCTCCCCTGCCCCCACCTCGGTTCATCATTGCATGGCTTTTCTACTTGTCTCTGTGAAAGTACTAGAATTCAGTACCCATCAATATGAATTAATACCCATTAGCCCCTATTTGTGAATGGCCCTGTGACTGAACTGCTGGGATCTGATTCCAAACGGTGAAACCAGTGAACACTTTGGGGTTCTGGTGGATTGGGCTTTTATCAAAGATTCAGTCCAGATGGCCTTTTTTCTAGCATGTGGTTCTGGGTTAAAAATGGTTTTCTGCTTTCTTGATGCTTTAAACACACATTTCTACATTAACTGAGCCTTCAAACGTATCCAGTATTATTACAACAACATCATATACTCACATAATTTTCTTTCTTTTTTGGGGGGAAATACACTTTTATCTACCAAAAACAAATACTTGGTTGGACTTTGGGAAGTAGCTTGACAAGTGCACTTTGAGAAGTGGACATCTAAACGTAAGTTTGGCTCTGTGTGGCCAAACAGAAGTCCAGGCAGACGACTAAGAGGACAGGGAGATGAACATCAGATGAATAAATGGACAGATGCGTTACTGGAACTTCGAATGCAACTGTAAAAAAAAAAAAAAAAAAAAAAAGACTGTTTAAAGAGATTTATTTAAATTGTAAAGTGTTGTTTCATTTCTCATCTGCGGATGACACTGCACTACATTGGCTGATACAAGGAGAGAGAAGTGCACTCCCATCATTATTATTATACAGTGTACTCTAGATTTCAGCATGTAAGACGACAAACTGCCGCTAACAAAAAGAAGAAAAAGAAGAAGGCCTGGATGGTCATTCCGTCACATGTAACCACAACATCAGAAAGATGTCACTTCTCTGCTCTCCAGCTTGCTTGTATAACATTATGTATATTGCCTTATCTAAACAGATGTTCATATGAAATATATGGTGCATTAGTACGACACTGGAATCTTTGTTTTTTGTTCAGCCAGAGAAACATAGAGGTTGAAGGCAAGAAAGACAATAGATAGCGCCAACAGAGCAGAACTAATTAGTGTGACTGAGGAGGATAGTGAGTACGTTTAGTTGCTGTCACAACCTGCCGCGTTATTCCCATCACACACACACACATATGTACATACACATACACCATCGCTGCTCCTCACCAGCATCAGTTGAGAGACACCGGAGCAGTAATAATACAATCTATGTCAGTAACAAAGGCTGATTCTGTGTGAGTTGGGGTGGGGTGTGTCAGTCAAGGGGAGGGAAGTGTTTGATTAAAGGCCCAACCTAAACCCAAACCCCTGCTGGCCTCATCCCACCCCTCGCTATGTGGAATTCCAGGTGGGTCCCAGGCTAATGACTAGATGGCCGTAATTACCCGGGGCTGTTGATAGCTGGTGATTGGACATGGTCGTGCCACAGAGGACCTAGTGTGGGTTCCTGCTGGGACCACATTTAATCAAAGGCTTCTTGGCCGGCTTATCAAAGGGAATACTTTCCAGCAATCTTCTCTGCCTCAGCTCCCTCTGCTCCCCAGACTCTCAGTCCAGTTCAGTCTCTGATATATTAGAGCCCAGAGACTCCTGATAAAGTGAATTCAAAAGGATATCGCACACAAGTGCAAACTTAAGACAAAAGTTGTGTGTAAACACACCTGTATGGATGCCTTTTTGGAGAGGCCAAAACGATACAGCATTAATGCATTGCCTTTCTACTCAGCAAACCTGTACTGTCTTATAACACTGCCACATTTTTCTGTAAGGTTCTGCATACCCTGTATGCCGTGTTGGTCAGTGTGTCCTGGTGATAAGATCATCTCTCCTTGCCCAGGCTTGGAACAGGATGCAGCCATGTTCAGGGCTGACTGGACACACCGATTCCATGACAGGAAATGCAAAGCATCTACCCTGGAGATACCTTAATGCAGGAAGTAGACACAAACTCAGATACAGCAGCTGAGATGAAAATACAAAATTGCTCTCTCTTAGACTCAATCAATACAAGTTTTTAATGGACTAATATTAGGCCACTCATGATTCACCTTTAAGTCTACAAAACACATCTGCCCCAAAAAGAGCCCTCCACATTCTAGAAGTAGTCTCTTAATAGCCACGGGAGGCCTATATCGTTAGATAAGATAAGTTTTATTGTCCCTCAGGGTAATATTATCAAGCAATTCCAGTCATTGAGACTATTCTAGTGCCAGCTTCCTGTGGCAGAGTCTATCTGTGTCCTGGATGCCAGGCTTAGTGTATTCCTGTTACAGAGTATCACAGGCAAACCATTAGGCTTCACAGCAGGCAGTGGTGTGAGCGAAGGAGATTGTACTGACTGAGGACACAGAAATGGCATCAAGCAACACAGGAGGTTCAAAGGTGTTTTTTTACAACTTAGATGTTATGTTTGTAGGGCCATCAGCTTATTTGTTTACGATAACTTGCCAAATTAATTGCTGAGATTTAGGAATGCCAAGCAATCAGACGATCATACAGATTTTAAACAAAACTCCAGCTTAGCCAAACTAATTTGGAAGAGAAAACAAAGACCAAAAGTAATATAATCACTTCGTTGTTCATCTTTGACCTGTAGTACTTGTGGTAGTTGTGGATGCACACAGTTTTCAGGGATTATTATGTAATTACGGACATTATAGGAGCGCTAACTTGGTGTTACCTCCAAATAAAGTGGTTTAGATAATCTATTGGCTTGTTCACAACCTGTCTGAATGTCTTGACTACTCCTAATTAATTTCCCTGTTGTAGCAATCTCGCCATGTTTTTGGATCTCAGCAATTAACTTGGTGGGTACAATGATCATAACCAATAGAAACAATAGCCAAAGCTACAAAATAAGATCCAAATTTTAATAAATCTGAATTATCTTTTAATTCCACAACAAGGCCAAGTAATCTCACTGGGACCATTGCTCAGAGAGCAGCTTTGTGGTAAAATCACAGGCACAAGTAATTCAGATCAAACTGTGGTTCAGCTGAATGTCCTATATTTTCTGTTGAAAAGTAAAAGTTGCCCAGTTGTACAACACTGGCTCTGTACAAACTGGTTCATTCACTGACAAACATGTTGCTGCAGTATCTTTAGACTATTAGCCACGCAGAAAGCACACACGGGCCCAATCATTTATTTAACATCACAGTTATTCTTAACTGTGTCACCCTTTTTTTTTTTTACACTTGTTCTATATTCTCTCTCTCTGTCTCTCTCCCCCTGTGTCTCGGTACTGACAGTTATGTAGATTTATCAACCTTCTGTCCAGGCTGTACTGCGTGTCAGTCTGAGCTCTGGTTGCCAAATGACAACAACCCTGAGAATAGACGATGAACTTCACTCTGATTAAACACACACATGCATTCAAGTACACACACACAAACACACACAGTGTGAAGGCACATGGATAGGACTAGGCCCAACACCTAGACTGTGTGAGTTGACTTAAAATCCAGCTTTGATTGAGAGATAGAAAATAAAGGAGAGGTGTTAGACAGAGAGAAGGAAGACAGCAAGTCAAATGGATGGATGAGAGTAAGAGAAATGTCTAGGGTTACTTAGAGACCTAGCAGGCATGTTTATCAGCAGATCTTAATCACAAGAGCAGAAAGAACCTCGTTCCTCACAATTCATCATCATTACTTGCCCCACCTGCCACCTCCCTCTGATCACCTCCCTCCACCTCCCTCCTGCTCCTTGCCTCTGATACAGGCTTCTGTCTGTGGTAATCTAGCCGGAGGCCCCACCAACAATTGCCCATAATATTCATCTTGGGGTGGTCCAGGTGTCAGCCAGGCGATCTGTTACGTATGCACACGTATTCACATGTGCATACCTGCAAGCTAGGATAGGACCACCTCAGTGCCCCCCTGAGCTCACCTATCACCTGTCTGGTAAAACCCTCAGTATGCTAGCGAGCCTTTCTACTGTGTCACTCTGTGACCAGAAAGTGCATGCAAACATACAAGTATGTGTAGTGGGATGAGTTTACCCCTCAGGGCTGGTAGAACTTGGGTCATTTTTTTTCTCTGAGGTTAGAAGGGGAGTCTGGCGAGGTCAGGGGTCATAAAGTTTAGGTGTATCAACAGAGAACCTTCCGCACCATGAACATCCACCACTGATCCGTCCTCTGTTGACACCTCCTAAACATTAACGGCTTGCTCATCTAGCTAAGCTCTTCTCTGGCTGGCCAGCAAAGAGGTGAACTTCTTCAGAAGAACACCTGCTCTGTTGGATTAAAATCTGGCCTACAGTGTAGCTGCCTACAGTGTCAACTCTTCCATTTGTCTTTCATCCTTTCGCTCTGCCTCCATCTGATGGGATGCGTGCCAGCCATTAGGTATTATGTGGTGCAGCTTTGTTGGGAACAGGTTTGGGTTGGGAGGCTGTGGGAGCAGTAGGGAGCTCAGACTAATATTTACGTGACCTACCAGGACCCGAGGGGTGTAGAAACAGAGAGAGGGAGAGAAAGTATGAGTATGACTTTCAGCATCTGCATTGAGGGAAAAAGGGGATTACAACACAAAACACTTATCTCCTGAGACCTACAGAAAAAATGTCCACCCCACCCCCACCCCAGTGCCTCAACCTTCACTAACTGCCCCCTTTGCTCTGTCATTTCCTTTAATGGTTCACAGCAACACATTTTGATAGCCATCATAGTAGTACCCGTATAATATCACAGCAACAACTGCAGTTCTCTTTTCCAAGTAATTTAAAATATTAGCAGGCATTAACAGTCAACTGGTTGCCAAAACAATTCTTTGACCTGGCAACAGAATTTTCCTAACATTTCCCCTACATTGGGGGAGCAGTATTTCAGCACTCACTCACCGTTGCATGTAAAACATTTCCGGTGCTTCTACAATTGCTCCAACTACTGACACATACAACCACATGCAGGTTGACCTCAATGAATTTGTGAGTAGAAAGCCTGCGTGACCTGACACAGCACCAATTTGTCATCCCTAATTTATCTCTGATATAACTCACTCACTGCTAGGCCAGAAGTCAAGCTTAGCGTCGGATAGCAGAATATTCTGCAGGCTGTGTGCACAGACAGCCACCATGAGGGTTAAATGACAAAGAGTGTCAGTGCTAAACCTGAGTCTGACATTCAGTTAGTTGCAGTGAATTCTTCACCGTACAAGGTGTGGGCTGCCATGTGACGAGGTTTGTATATGCGTGTGGCAGTGTGAGTGTGTTTATCTCCCTCCCTGTGTGGGAATTTACAGACACACCTCGCAAGGCACAAACAACAGTGACCTGGAAAAATTGTCGAAATTCCACAAACATACCAGGGAATCTGGGGGTTTGGACTGACAATACACACTCACACACACACACACACACACACACACACACACATAGACAACGAGAGACAGAGGTGTGGGAAACAGGAGAGATACAGGGTCAGGGTCAAATTGTGTAGGCCTCACAGACTAGATACCAGTGAGTGATACCAGCTGACACACACTGATGCTGACACTAACAGTGATACCATGGCTACCTGAGTGACATTGATAGATAGCGCTGAGCCATCCCAGCGTGCACCCACAATCAAACCAAAACTCAGCTCATCCCTGTGACTTTTAATCAGCACATACTACTTTAAGGGTT
Organism: Siniperca chuatsi; assembly: GCF_020085105.1. Lineage (NCBI taxonomy): Eukaryota > Metazoa > Chordata > Actinopteri > Centrarchiformes > Sinipercidae > Siniperca > Siniperca chuatsi. Next base: position 17,452,505 of record NC_058051.1, on the reverse strand, counting down.
TAAAGGGTTGTACTCCTCAAACCTCTGCCGCGAGAAAAAAAATCAGTGTACCAGATGTAACTTTAAACAAAAAATAACATAAGGCCGTAGCCTCTTAAGTGGCAAATGGGTAAAAGGTGAAAGCATCTACTGGAGTGTCTACCTGTACTCAAACATTTTCACAACTGTGTGTTTATTGTTGCTTCTCTTCACCTTTAATAACACAAACCACTAAAGATACACATAAATTCACTCGTACAACGAATCCCTAACTCACACCACACAAACAAACACTCTCCATGTGGAATGCGGGAGACTGCCTTGTTTGTGTTTTGAGGTGCAGCTTTCTCTAATTAAAATTTTCCTTCCTGGAATATACTGTATATTCTCATTGGCACTTAGATATAGAATTATAGATATTTGGGATTATCTTTATCTTCATATGTGTCTTTTTCACAATCAGTGTGTTCATGCCTGCAGCCCAGTGCAGCAGTAACAAGCCTACACACTACCTCCGACTGGGCTTCACCTTCTACCAGCACTAAGACAGCTGATCGAGAAGAAAGACACAGTACAGTAGCCTCAGTCTCTCAGTAAACAGTGGTAAACAGAGCAAGCGCTTGGCATGAAATGGAGGAATACTGTGCACAAAACATTTACACAGAGCTGCCACGGGAACAATATCATTTCAGCTTTACAATAAAGTGCTGGTGAAACAAAAACAACAGAAGGAAACTCATCTGTCCCTCTCTCCATTCAGACTGACTTGTTTATCCTTCAGCCTCCCACTCTCTGTAAGGAGATAATTCAATCAAGTATAATAGAGCTTTCACACACGCTCAACCCAGCATTAATGTTAATGCTACAAGACCCAAATCTGGAGCCTGGTCTCATATATCTATAATTTTATTCTGTTTCATGTCAATAGATCAGAGGCTTTACTGTAAATATCTGCACTTTATTAACACAGATTTGACCTTTAATTTTGAAATCTGAGGTAAATTCCAACTGGCTACTTCAAATTAGAGAAACACAACATATAAATTATATGAAAGGTAAAACAAATTTGATCTTTTTCTTTAGTAAAGTTAGATTTTTTTTTTTTAAATTTATAGGAAATTCTACTGAATGCAAGGTAACAGGCTATAAAGACACTATATTAGGAAAGAACAAAAACACAATAGTGAAAACACACCCTAATATCCTCACCAAAAGGAAACATACTGTATGTAACATATGTTACATATTGTCATATGTAAGACAATAACGCAGTACCAACCATCTGCCTAATTACTGACAAAAGCTCAGGAGAGAAGGGGAGCAGTCACATCAAATTAGTGTCCCAATGCCTAAAGGAATTGCGGTATTTTAATTATACCCACTGTCAGCACAGAAAGGCTGAGACACACCACACCTTGTTTTGGCAATACCATGCTGTGTCCACATCCTTCTCCAGTAACTAAAGCCAACTACTAACAGTGTTTTGATTCACCTCAGACTGGAAAACTACTCCTGTCATGCAAAGCCTGTGGGGGCAGACATGGCAGCACCAACTTCACAGGTGTACATTATAGATCATACATCCAACACATGAACATATATGAAAGGAAATACACATGCACGTACACTGAACATGCAAACTCCCATTTACACCAGGTACACAAATACACACAGAGGTTGTAAAAGCATAAATCACTCTTATACCATACATGGGCTCCCTTGTGCAGGAAAAAGCAAATGTTGAGTTACTGACTGATTAGCTCCACTATGCACGTACATATACTGCATACAAACACTAAAACTAGCTCATCAAATGACATCTTCATGATAAATATCTAAATATAAAGTTATAGTATGGTGCACAGATGTTGGAAAATGATATAAGACACCTGGAAAATGGTTTTCATCCTGGCTGCTGTCAAAAAATGTCAAAAATTAAAGGCATGCACACACTTGCACACATGCATAACGTGGGCAGCATGATTTTGTTCTCACTATTCACAGTACTATAAAGATGCTCACATCTTCATTATTGGCTTGGAGCTCCATCTCTGTCAAGTGTTTGAACTGGGATAGTTTAGGGGAGAATAAACAACAGTCTAATGTGTTTATCAAACATTAAAGCACACACCAACAGCTGTTTACCACACAGAAAGCCAAGCCTCATACAACAACAACAGCACGAGGAACTTGTAATCTGAGTTACACGCTGTAAGGGAAGATGATGTTGAATGGGGGTCTGCGTCTTTGATTGGTTGGGGGAGTCTAACAATATGGCCACGTTTAGAGTCAAAGAGGGAGAGTGAGTGAGAGAGGAAGCTATGTATGCTTGAAAAGCCTCCTACTTCTGGTAAACAAATCAATAAACATAATTCCACTTCACAACATTACACCATGCCAGACTAAACTACATGCGGCTATACAGACAGGAAAACCTAGAAAAACAATTAACCATCATGAGTATACAGTACATGCAAGGATTCTGTACACACAAAAAACACCCATGCAGAAGTCATCACCAGGACTATCCATCAGAGCCACAGCCTGGAATTTAATTATCAGTTCATTAGGTATGGCAAGTCCTACAGTCACTTTACAAATGATAAATGTTGGTAATGTAGCTCTTTCCCCTAAATAAAGGGGAAAGAGAGTTTAAGAAACTTTGATGGATGAATGTAAAAAAAACAATGTAAAATACAGATGAGAGATACAGGGATTATACTTTACATGAGGATTAAAAATATAATGGTTGCCTGGAAATCTCATGGTGACAACTAGACTCCCCCGTAAAACCATGTAATGTTTTTACACTTTGGTTTTTGTACAGATTAAACAAACAAGATTAAATAGCATTTGATGTGCTATTTAATCTAACTTGTTTAATCTGATGTGCTAGTTTTAATGTTTGTATATGGTATGTGTGGGTGTGGATAGTGGAGCTGGACATTTGCAGTGTTTCAAACATCTATTTGTGTTCGTCCTATGGGCAGACCATATGCATTGCTGCTTACAGATATATTTTTTTCAATGCTGTTTTCATCCTCATTTAGATTTAAAGTATATAATTCCTTAAATTGAACTCTCTGTATTTCAGATTGGTTTTAGTAATTCATAGTTTTAGTGTTTGAATATAGTATGCATTCCCTCACAATAAGTTTTTTGTTCCCTCGTAATATTTTTGCATTCCCCCTGATCCATAGGAACTGTTAGTGTGTTGGTCCAGCCCAGTTATAATACTGTCAGTTTAGGGAAATGCTCTGCAAATACTACATAAAGGATGATGTGGCACTTTACATTATGCATTATATTGCTTATTACTCCTTTCAAAAGGCCAAGCTCCGACAGTATACTACACTCACACAACCTCTGCATGACGTTTGTGTTACACCCCTTAAAAACTAATGTGTCACAGCCATAATCATAATAATGCACAGCCATGGCTACCGCCACAATCGCTGACAGCAGTGGCCAAAGTTATATCATCCCATGGCTATAATCATAAGCACAGCTACAGCAGAGAGCTAGGTTAAGTCGGCAAATCTGTCACATATTGACTGTTGGATCATACATGATACGGTGGTTAATCAGTTAAAAGGCCTTAGCTTGCATAACTGCAAATTTCTTTGGTAACTGGACACTACAGCAGAACTGATGAACTGATCAAAAATGGAGGGTATAGACCCGATATTAAGGGATAGTATGCAAAAAAACTGCAGTGATAACCTCACAGACAAAACAGCATCTAAACATCACATTATCTGAGCAACATCAAGCTCAACGTCAACATCGCGAGATTTATAAAAAATAACTGTCATACGTCTAGTGGAAGATGTTACATGTGTAGTAACTGATTCAAAATGAAACCTGACTTGAGCAGATCTATCTGATAAATAGGTGGGTTTCTCACATTCATCCTTGCATCTGTTCTTTGTGTCCTACATTGTTTTTTCTTTAAATGTGTACAGTATATAAACATTGGTTGCTATAGCAGCAAGCATTCAGGATTTATGTCTCTCTTCTTGATGGTGTCTTTACTGTCAACTCAGAATTAGCAGTATCTTTAGCAGTGGCACCAATATTTCCGTCAACATCATCATCACCCTCATCATCACCCTCAACTGTCCAGTCCTCACACACAAGATCACACACACATCACCTTGAATATCATGCAGCACTCTGCCAACTGTAAGGAGGATATGTGGTTGAGGGGGTCTGAGTGGGGGACTGAGCCCAGAAGAGAGAGGCCTCTCTGGTGTGAGGAGGGCAGGATGAGTGTGGCGCTCAGCCCTGTCTGGATCCAGGAAAGAGTGAGATGTGAGGAGGGATGGTAGGAGATAAGTCCACTTCAGCGAACGCAATGGGACACTTCAGTACAGGCGCAGCTCTCACCCTGAGCACTGTCTGTCTGCCTGTCATGACAGAGAGAGAGAGGGACGTCGATAAATTCAACTTGGATCAAGATTGTTAATTTGATTACAACTAAGTCCCATTGAATAACTACTCGTTTTAGTCAGTCATTACTGTCATTTTTGGCCTGGCTAGTATCAAATACACAATAATGTGGCACTGGTGGAATATCAGCATCTAACAAAGGTAACGTCACTGAGGCCAGTTCATCAGTGTGTGAGTGTGTGTGTGTGTGTGTGTGCAGGCTGCAAGCACAGTGACAGAGACAGATTGGGTGTCTGAGAGGGACAGATAGCCTTACAGCCAACCTCCACTCACTCATTGAGTGAGATAAAGAGGAACATTCACTCACACACACACACACACACACACACACTCCTCCACTGGCATCCAACCAATCGTGTTGAGAAATAACTCAACCCTTAACATGGACAAATAGGTGTGGATAAGGCCTGTGTTGGATCTGCTGAAAATCGCCGATTCATCACAAATTTCAAACAAACAGATTAGAAGAAGACTGTTGTGGTATTCAAATGGACTTATAGGATTTGTCTGTGTATACACTCTGCTGTGCTGTGTGAGACTTGGGAGGGTATGCGAGTAAGAGAGTGTGTGAGGGTGCCAAAACAGTGACAGGCCATTCTTCTACATACAGGTTTTCAACAAGCTCTTATCTCTCTTCTGATCTCTCCTCATCCATTCCCTTGTTTATTCCTCTCCTGGAAGAAATGGCCTTTGATTATTATTTCCATCACAAATATACTTGCTACATGCAGCCTATTAGTCAGAAAGGCAGTGGCCCAGGCTGCCTGTCTATTAGAGCAGGGGCTATTAGACCATCAGAAAGTGGGAGCATCCCCTCTCACCATGGTGATAAGATCAAGGCATTCCGAAGGCCAGAGTGGTCATTACCCTGCTCTCTAGCCCATAATGTCCCTCCATTAAAACACCCTGTTTCCATGGAAATGCAGCTGTGGTCGTTTAAGTCATTTCTTGGCCCTGCTGTCTGTCTGGGTCATTGACACACATGCACACAAACACACAATGCATCGGCATGTTGTCTGATAAACACTTACACATGCACACTCCTATCAGGGGCACTCTGTCTCGCTCTCTCTCTCATACACACACACATACACACATGCAGAAACACATAAGCTTTGCTGTCTGGGTGAGATTCTGGCTCATGTGGGGTCATAGCCGCCAGGACAGCGAGATGATCACTGAGTCACTGTTGGCGCGGCAGGACTGATGACAGATTGTACAGTAAGACAATTTGCATGGCTGAGTCATCATGCAGTCTGACAGGATTCATCTTAAAACACAAACATGGATAGGCAGACAGATAGGAGGCTGACAGAAACACACGCACAAACAGACACATGCACAGCACTAACACTGATCAGGATAAACAAACACCTCTGGTTGTTCTGAAGATTTTGTGTCAAACAAACCCGACCCCCCTATTCCTTTAATCATCATTTGGCCACTTCCAAAGTTTCTTCAGAGTCATCAGACACCTCCTACGCTCAGATAAACACACACACAAACTAACCCCTCCTAAACCCAGAAACTCACAACTAGCATAAAGACTTATCAAACCCTCTAGTGTTGTGCATATTGTACAACCCAATTTTACCTGATTTAGTCCCTGTCTGTTGCTTTTTTTTTTTTTAAATTACAATTTTTATCTGTATGCACCTACTTAGGTTTCTGCACACTTAGCTTGACTGTACTTTATGTAACGACAATAAAGAAATCTTGAATCTTGAAGAAATTGAAATATGTGCTAAACCTATATAAAGTAATAATATCATAATGACTATCATGGTAACAATCCTTCCCCCTGGTCCCATCCTCCTTACTATTTAATGTCACAACATAAACCACATCTAACCTGATTTGACAATTTACATGTCTTCTATTTTTTTCCGGCACTTTTATGATGAGGCTCTGTGTTTGGTGTGATTTATTTTACCGCTGACTGTAGAACAATTATAATCAGCACCCGATGATCTCTTTATAAATAGGCAAAACTTGATAATAAATATATCACACCAAAACAAAATGTAAACACTTACAGAAATATTATAGTGCTACCATAACAAATATGACACAGTGACTCTAAGCTCACTAAGCATTTCAGACACACAGAGAAGCTACTGTATGTAAGAGAGAAGAGACCAAACTGAATCAAATCAAATCAACTTAATTTATCTAGCACCTTTCAAGGCTGCAAACAAATTACCTCACAAATAAATTACAAAAGACATAGTGCGGGCTACCATAATGTAGGCCTACAGCTTGCTAAAATTGTAGACCTACTTACATTACTCAAAAATATGACTACCAAGACAGACAATTGTGTCTGCTTAAACAGACTGAACAAAAATTTGTATGCATTGCCCCCTAGTGGCCAAAGTTCAAATGTAAAAAAAACTGAAACGTGAGTCAAACATAAGCCAGCTGTTTCAGAGTCATTCGCCATCATAGTTCTTCCTGTTCAGTGCCCTTAGGACCAGTGTTCAAATTAGCCTTTTTGTGATTTCCCACCCTCTCACACAGGAGACAAAATCAAGTGTAAAAGTTGCAGTTTCCTCTCCTTCTCATTTCTGTGGCCCCTGCTGTGCCTGAGCCCCACTTCAAGGGGCATGGGCCAAAGACAAGGCTTTCAGCTGAAAGGAATAGCTCAAAGACATAAACGAACATAAACTTCATATATTTTGCAAGAGCTACAGCATTAGGCCTAGTTCTGTTTCTAAAAACAGTAAACACCCGTGCGATCGCGAAAATACCTTGGAAGATGCAAACCACTGCTATAGTTGGTAGATTTTCTTTCTTTAAGTTTATAGATATTTTTAGTTTCCATAAAGAGATAACAGTTATACAAGCACATTCAAAAACACTCCCAGGAATCGCGCCCAAATTAAAAACTAATAGGCCTACACCAATCTCGGAATAGGACTTGGAAGTTTTTGTGAAGCCGACTATCTGGCACTGTTAAACTGGTATGATGCTTTTGGTCACTGCTGTTTAACCAATCAATCACAATTTATTTATATAGCACCTTTCAGACAAATCAAATGCAATTCAAAGTGCTTTACAAGGGATTGACACAATTTAGGATATAAAAAATGGATTTAGAGACTAATGCACTTATTTTCTTTAGATATACAACTCTACTTATCCGTTAGGCCTGGTGATCTCTCAAATTAAACTACTCTGCACAAGTGTCTGGCCGAGATTAGTAACTGGTAGTTAGTAATTTTCTTCAACTAAATCACAGTAAAACTGAAGTTCTGGTTTTCGCCCCAGATCAGGTCTCTTCTAACATCCTCAAACACCTTGGTTCATTGGCTACAAGTAGAAAATCTTTCTCCAAAAACCTAGGCGTCATTTTTGACTACCAGCTAAAATGTCATAATCACGTCAAGACAGTTATTAGACCTGTTACCATCACCTGAGGAATATTACAGAAATATGCCCTCTGTTATCTTTCCAGCAGTTGGAAATGGTTATCCATGCTTTTGTGTCCTCTCGCCTAGTATACTGTAATGCTCTGTATTCCTGCCTAAACCAAGATGCAGTTGCCCGGTTACAGTTAGTCCAAAACTGCAGTTAGATTACTCACCAAGACCTCATATCGCTTTCACATCACCCCGGTTCTGATGTCACTACACTGGCTTCCGATTAAATTTAGGATTCAGTTCAAGATCTTCCTCCTCATTTATAAGGCTTTGAATAATCTTGCTCCAGAATATATCAGTGAGCTACTAATGCCTTATGCCCGTGCAATGACTCTCAGGTCCTCTGAAGGCCTGCTAGTTGTACCTCGTTCACGACTGAAAACACGAGGGGACTGTGCGTTCGCTGTCCTGGGTCCCAGGCTGTGGAACAGCCTCCCCCTGGGAGTCAGGTTAGCAAACTCCTTTGGATGTTTTAAGTCACAGCTGAAGACCCATCTCTGTGAGAAAGTGTTTTTGTGCTTGAGTCATGTACCTTATTCTGGTTTATGTGTTCTTTTAACTTTTTATCCTGTTGTAAAGCACATTGTAACCTAGGTTTTGAAAGGTGCTATATAAATAAAATTTCCAAAATATCCAGGTTCCCTTTCTTTAAAAGAGGTTTTACTAAACCAGTTTTAAAATCAGTGGGGAAGACACCAAGCTGTAGGGAGTGATTTACTATGGCAAGGTTGTCTTCAGATACAGAATTTAAAAAAGTTTTAAAAGGGAGGTAGGAATCAGTTCTGTTACTATTTTCCTGAGAGTTTCAGCATCAACCAGGTCAAAACGTTGCAACTTGACATCACTCTACACGTTATAGGTAAAAGTGCAGTGTGCTTGTTCTGCTGGCAGATACCAGATCTAATGTTGATTATTTTCTCTCTGAAGTAGCCAGTAACCTCTTCACATTTAGAACCTGGAAGCTTGACACTGTAGTTAGTTGACGTTGGTAAACTCTCCCACGCATGCGCGGGACAATTTGGCCACCCACTACGACAATTGGCACAAAACTCCAGTTGTTGTGTTGAAGAACGTTACCCTATCGATTTGTGTTTCTCCTCACCAAACTAATCTCAACCTTACCCCAACCAGTCGGCTCTGCGACTCCTAACCATAAACTAATTTCAATCCTAACCCCAAACCATAGACTGTATATGGAAATGCTACGGGGTATACTACGTGAAGAGAAGTACATTAAACATTAATCGTAGGACACGCGTCACTTTCTGTTGCTAGGATACACTTGACTGAGAATGTGTTTATCTTCAAATCAAACCTTAACGCCAACTTTAAATTCACTTTGTCAAGATAGTTTCGCATGCTGCTACATGTTGTCCGCCTATAAAGTAAGTTACGCTATATGTTTGCCAAATAGATGTATTTGCTGTGGTCGAGATCAAGGTTACCTAGGGCTGCTTCAGGGTTAACGTTAGTTAGCAAAGTTAACATGCTATCTATTTACAAATATTAACTATGTTAAATGTTACACTTAAACTGTTAAAAATAAAACACAGATTAATCTGGGCAGTTAGCGTTATACTTACCGATACACCCAATTAATTAAATTGACGCAAAATTTAACTGCTGCCTGATTTGTAACATGCTCAAATGCCGCTTTATAAACTAGCGCTAGCTTTCTTTCTGTTCTTTCACTGCCACATAGCGGATACATGTAGCAACAACTAGCGAGCTAGCTAAGTTAACTATAACGTTAAAGGGACACTTCACCCCAAAATCAAAAATACATATTTTTCCTTTTGCCTGTAGTGCTAATTATCCGTCTAGACTGTGTTGGTGTGAGTTGCCGAGTTCTGGAGATATCGGCAGTAGTGATGTCTGCATTTTTTGAATATAATGGGACTATATAGAACTCAGCTTGTGGTGCTCAAAGTGGCAAAAAAAAAAAAATTTGAAAAAATCAACAACAATGTCTTTTTCCAGAAATCATGACCCAGTTACTCAAGATAATCCACAGATTTGTTGTGAGCCGTTTCATGTGGGAACTTTTTTCTTTCTAATGATAGTTCCTACATGAAACTGCTTACAAGATCTGTGGATTGACTAACCTGGCTGCCAAGTTTTCAGTTTTGTTTGGAGTGAGATTTGGTATCAGTGAAGTCGGTGCATTTTATGAGTAGGCCTTTTGTGACATTACCCTCTGCAGGGGTCGCCATCACTCCTCAAGCCTCAGGAATTTTGTTAAAAAAGTTCAGCAGCCAACTTTAATAGCATATATAGATGAAAAGCTAAGTCAATAATCATGGTCACTGATGAATGAATATGGTTGATCAGCATTCTTTCCAACCTCCAGATATCATAGCCTAAATCAGGAGACCAAACCTAACCAGGGTATCTGGGGATCTTCCTCCAGAAAACTGTTAATTTCGAGTCATTTTGTTGCAGAAATTTGTAGTCTGGAGGACAGGGTTCCCTCCTGATTTAGGCTATGATATCTGGAGGTTGACACTTTGGAGAATCTGGAGGGTTGCATCTACATCTATAAACATTGCATATAAAGTAAATGAAGGAGAAAAACACATTGTTCAAAGTCAGTGGATCCAGAAAACAAACAAACTAGATGTTATCAAACTAGAAATAGAAGGGAAGGAAAGAGTTCTTAGCTGAACTGTTATGTTTGGATTTGTCATATTATTGTCAGAGGTGCTTTCACACATAACCTCTTCACAAACAGCTGTTTTCCCTCTCTGAACTCCTCCCTCTAGCCCCCTCCTCACATACTACTTCATGCATTACCATGCACCTACTGTATGGTTATATGTACTATGTTTCTGTGATCAGAATCAGAATCAGAAATACTTTATTGATCCCCGAATTGCTCCCCACACAGGAGTAATACACAGAATATTGCACAATTATTCAAGTATGGCAGAGATGTAATGATCAATGTCCAGTTTAGTGACCTAGGGTCATACAGACTAACCCTTAGAGGGAGGAGTTAAAGAGTTTGATGGCCACAGGCAGGAATGACTTCCTGTGGCGCTCTGTGGTGCTTTTTGGTGGGATGAGTCTTCCGCTGAAGGTACTCCTTTGCTTGACCAGCACGTCATGGAGTGGGTGGAAGACACTGTCCAAGATGGCATGTAGTTTGGCCAGCATTGTCCTCTCTGACACCACCGACAGAGAGTCCAGCTCCACCCCCCACAATGTCACTGGCCTTACGGATCAGTTTGTCGAGTCTGTTGGCTTCCGCTACCTTCAACCTGCTGCCCCAGCATGCAACTGCATACAGGATAGCACTGGCCACCACAGACTCAATGATGATATGTTGACTGTATTTGTGTATTGTGTCGTTATAATATGTATGATTGTCTGCTGTCCATTTATGTGCTGCAGAGTAGCCTATAACATACTGTTGGTCATGTTCCTAATAATCTATCTATCTATCTATCTATCTATCTATCTATCTATCTATCTATCTATCTATCTATCTATCTATCTATCTATCTATCTATCTATCTATCTATCTATCTATCTCCGACACCTTGGCAGTTAAATTAAGCTATTACCCAATGGTAAGAGCTAGGATAAGAGGTGAACTGTCCCTTTAAGCTACTTGACATTGATTGTTGATAGTGAAATATCTTATCACTGTATTTATGTCAGCCATGTCCATAATATTAATACAACAAGATATTATGTTTAGGCTTATTTATATGTACTATATATTATATACTATGTTACTGATACCACAACTTGCAATAATTCCATAACTCTTCTGGCATATATAGCTAATGCTAATGCTTTAACCTATTTCATTATATTATGTTCAGTAATGTTGTATTACCTGTTCATGGGATTAAGTGTAAGTTACTGATAGCAGGGTCAGAGAAACCTATGCAATAATTGGACAAAATGTATTTTTGGAAGGAGTTACTGCTTGTTGCTTGCAGTAGTTAATTAGTGAGCTCAGGCCTTATTTTTTGGGGTGCTCTAGGTTAGAAGTTCTAGGTGTTTAGATGGAAGGTTTGAAATCACATTAATCTATCCAAAACATCCATGAAAACCAAAACATAGGGGATCACATGACTGATGAAATGCTAATGCATAGGACTTAGGGATTTTGCTATAATCATAACTCATAGTATACTCATACTGTAGACAGTGGGTTTATGATCCTTTCTGGTTCTTTTGTTCAGTACCATCAGGACCAAATGAGCTTATTCCACCAGCAGTGACAGCAGCCACAGATGTTGTCTGCAGTACGGTCTGTCCAGAATACAGGACCAAGAAAATCTGGTTACCTGATTGGTCCACAAAATATATCAGATGTTGAAGCACAGATGGCTCAGCAGGCCCGCCAAAAGATTGAAGCCCGTCTGAAAATGGCAAAGTTATTTCAGAAATACAGGTAAGAAAACCTTCAATTCTAAAGCTCAGACAGATTCAAAAGTGAAATTACTCATATTCACAGGTACCGTACTATTCAAGTGTCATGACCTTTTAAAAATATTCTATGACTAAAGTTAAAAATAATTTAAAAAAATGTATTGAATGATCTTTTTTTCTAAATGTATTTCAAGTTCTCACAGGCAGAGCATCAAAATGCTGGAACCTGATTGGTGTGACATGAATTTTTAAAAATGTTCCTAACCCTATCCTAAACTTTTAAGCCCTAATGAAGGATAGTGTTGGTTACAAGAAAAATATCACTAATAGAAATAACACGATCTTTAGTTCTGCAGTATCAAGTAAAAATTACATCAAAAAGTTAAAAATCATCTAGACAAGTGGCCTGTTGGCCCATTTCAATCAGGAGAGAGTGAACAATATTTATTGACATGTGCACAGTAAAGATGAGAAATGTGAAGAGTCTGATGGAAATCGTGGCGAAATCTGTTGAGTAGCATAGTCTTCCTGATTGAACTCAGGCTAAGCTTTATTTTCCCCTTCTTTTCTTTATAACTTCTCCACTGTCTGAAAGCACCTTTATTGCTTGTTATAAAGCAGAGATGAGTTTTTTCCACATAAATTAGGAATTTTTAAAACATTATTTTGTTCAGATTCCAGTGTCCAGTAAAAACTTAGTAACTGCTCTAAGTAACTGCTCCCAAACTGGGATTTTTATAACAACCGTGACACACATAAAGCACAAATACTGCAAAGCCCTTAAACCTAACCGACCTTCCTCTGATGTGGTTATGGGCTGTGAAAACAGGTGCCGTCCTGAATTGTTGCCTTTTTCAACCTTCATTGTGCATCTGCTCATCTTCTATGCTTGCTGATTCTAAAGTACTGTACTGTGTTTGGCAGCCCACTTTATGTATGATATAACTTCAAACAAGCCTTCTTGTATTACTTGTCGTCTACCATAACAGGGCTCAGCTAATCTCCAATAAATATGATGTCACCATAACCTCAGACCCTGTGTCAAAGGAAGAGAAGATCTGCCTTACTGTGTATGAAAACAAGGTGAGACTGTGAGGACTAGTAAGCTGTGCTTTTTAATGACCAAGCTGAGGAAACTGTGAGATTATTAATTAATAATTCTAATAATGCCATCATTTTAAACATTTGCGTTAAACCTAAAATAGTGTAGATTAATAAAAAAATATCGCTCAACATTTAGGCCGTATCATTGCAAACACAAGAGCTTACTGACTTAATATCATTACATATTGTATTGTATGAGCTCATACAC